>NC_038253.2:26014766-26192802 GCF_000004515.6 Glycine max
GATATATCGAGATGCTGGAAAATGAACAACGGAAGCTCTCGAGAAATTCAAATGGTCATTACTTTTAACTCGGCTGTCCAGTTCCAGCGCATAATATATCGAGATGTTCCAAATTCAACATGGAAGCCCTCGACAAATTCGAATGGCCATACCTTTTGACTCAGGTATATGCTTGAGGCCCGTGATGTATCGAGACGCTCGAAAATGAACAACAGAAGCTCTAGAGAAAATCAAATGGTCTTTACCTTTCAATCAGATGTCCAGTTCAGGTGTATAATATATGAAGACACTAGAAATTGAACACAGAAGCTCTCGGCAAATTTGAATGGCCATACCTTTTGACTCGGGTATATGCCTGAGGTCCATGATGTATCGAGACGCTAAAAAATGAACAACAGAAGCTCTATAGAAAATCAAATGGTCTTTACCTTTCACTCAGATGTCCAGTTCAGGCGCATAATATATGAAGACACTAGAAATTGAACACGGAAGCTCTCGGAAAATTCAAATTTGCCGAGTGGCCTCAGAAATTTTAAGAAGGGGGGGTTGAATTAAGATTTCGTTAACTATACCTAATTGAAAATTTCCCTTACTTAGATATTCCTTAGATTCAATTATTTCTTTAATTATAAGTTACTCGAATAATAAATAAGGAGAAGTAACTTTAAAGAAATATAAACACAAATGAAAGTAAAAGAGATTAAGGAAAGAGAGAACGCAAAACCAGATTTATACTGGTTCGGCCACAACCCATGCCTACGTCTAGTCCCCAAGCAACCCGCTTGAGATTTCCACTATCCTTGTAAAATCTTTTACAAGCAATGAACCACTAAGGACTTCCCTCCTTTGTGTTTGGTGATTACAACCAAGAAGTTATTCTTACTTCTTGCAATGAACCCCAAGGAACATTGGTCCCTTGTGTCCAGTGATAACAACCAAGAAGTTATACTCACTTCTTGCAATGAACCCAAAAGACGTTGGTCTTTTGTGTCTAGTGATAAACCAAGAAGCAATTCCTGCTTCTTGCAATGAACCCAAGGAACGTTGGTCCCTTGTGTTCAGTGTTTGTAACCAAGAGTAGGTCTCTTGAAAAGCTTTTTGTAAGAATGGAGGAGAGGAAGAAAATAGAATAGCACAAGTTTTTGCCCAGTGAACTTTTCTTGACAATGCAAGTGTTGAACAAAAACTTTTAGAAAGATGTTCAGAATAAGCATTAACCAATGTGCATAAAAATTCGTGCCATGGTCACATATTTATAGTCATTTGATGGCTCTTGAAGAACCATGTTAAAAGTTGTGACTTTTGGCAATTTCTTCAAAATCAGTCACTTTAAAAAGTTGTGACTCTTGGAAATTTCTTCAAAAACCAGTCACTTTAAAAGTTGTGACTCTTGGCAATTTTTCAAAACCAGTCACTGGTAATTGATTACCATTATGGTGTAATCGATTACACAGTTTATTTTATCAAAGATTGTGACTCTTCGTGTTGAAGTTTGAAATCCAACGTTCAGAACCACTGGTAATCGATTTCAAATATTGTGTAATCGATTACACTATTTTGAAAATATTTTGTCACAAGTTGTGACTCTTGAGATTTGAAATTCAACGTTCAAAAACATTTGTAATCGATTACATGCCCATGGTAATCGATTACTACTTTGTAAAACAGTTATAAAACTGTTTTGGGCTTCTGGATCGATTACCAGAGAGTAAAAACTCTGGTAAAAGATTTTTCTTTGAAAAATTCTTTTGGACAAATTGTGCTATTCAATCTTTTCTTTGAATAATTCTTTTTATACTTATCTTGATGCTTTTCTTGAGGTTCTTGCATATCTTGAGTCTTCTCTTGAATCTTTACTTGAATCTTCTTGATTTCTTTAATCTTGTTTGAATGTATCTTCTTAAAAATCTTTGGCATCATCAAAATAATCTTGGAAGCTTTGCTTCTACAATTTTCGAGCGTCTCGATATATAATGGGCCTCACGCATACACCCGAGTCAAAAGTTATGACCGTTTGAATTTACAGAGAGCTTCCGTGTTCAATTTCGAGCATCTCGATATATGATGCGCCTGAATCGGACATCCGAGTGAAATATTATGACCAATCGAATTACTAGAGAGCTTCTATTTTTCATTTTCAAGCACCTCGATATATCATGGGCTTCAAGCATACACCCGAGTCAAAAGTTATGGCTATTCGAATTTGCCAAGAGCTTCGGTGTTCAATTTTGAGCGTCTCGATATATTATGCGCCTGAATTGGACATCTGAGTTAAAAGTTATGACTATTTGAATTTTTTGAGAGCTTCTGTAGTTCATTTTCGAGCGTCTCGATATATGGTGGGCCTCAAGCATACACCCGAGTCAAAAGTTATGGCCGTTCGAATTTGCCGAGAGCTTCCATGTTCAATTTGAGGCGCCTCGATATATTATGCGCCTGAACTGGACATCCGAGTGAAAAGTATTGACCATTTGAATTTCTCGATAGCTTCCTGTCGCAACCTACCCTTAGGCGGGAGCGAATGCGGGGCTCACGGGTGCGTCTTCCAAGGGAGGAAGGTACACGGAGTCGCCACCAACGTTTATTCTAGGAAAACGTCAGAAGAATCAGAACGTGTGTGGTCTACGAACTTTAATCGTGAAAGGTTCGGGAGTTGTTTTTACACACGGGGACGGTATTTGCACCCCACGCGTCCGTCACAAGGGACGGCTGCCTTCAATCAAGTTTGCAAATATGACTTCAAAACTATGTATTTTCCCTTTTTTTTTATTTTATGTATTTTCCCCCTTTTTATGTTTTTTTTTCTTTTTATGGGCCTTTTTGTATTTTTTTATCTTTTTTCGGTCGACAAGAGTGTTTCCCTCGCTCCTACGTATCCTCAATTGCGATGAGGAAATCAGACCTACGTAGTTCTTTCAGAACTAAACATTGGTTAAGTTGTTTTTATCTTTTTTCGCAAGATAGATTTTAATTGAACTAAGGTCATTTAAGGCATTGGACCATTAAACGATCTTTTGATTTTTATAGGAGAGAAACGTTAAGTCGTTGGACCATTAACGATCTCTTGGTTGTGAAAGAAGAGAAACGTTAAGGCGTTGGACCATTAACGATCTCTTTGTTTTTGAAAGGAGATAAACGTTAAGGCGTTGGACCTTTAACGATCTCTTGGGGTGGTCGACAAAAGTGGGGCTTTTGCTCCTATGTATCCTCAATTGCGATGAGGAAATCAGACCTACGTAGTTCTTGCAAAAGCGATAAAGTTATGTGTTGATTTTATGCTTTGAATGGTCCATTTTAACCCAAAAAAGCAAAGAGGACCGTTTTAAGGCGTTGGACCTTAAAACGGTTTTAAGTGACTTTTGCGGACAAAACTTGGTTTGTGAGTTGATTTTAGCCTTAGTTTCACTTTGATTATTAGTCAATTCATTCAAGAAAACTTTTAAAGAAAAACGTCTGATTGATTTTTTGGATTATTTTATTATTATTATTTTTCTAGATATTTTGATTATATTATTATTATTTTTTTGAAGATATTTTGATTATTTTATTATTATTTTGCTTTTTTTATTTAACCGAAGTTACAACATGAACGATCGGTTGGATTTAATTTTAATAGTGATTAAACGAGATTACAACACAAATGATCGGTTGAAATTCATTTTATTAATTATTAGGCGAGATAACAACTTAAATTAACGGTAAAAAGCTCGATAAAGCGGAAGAAAAGAAAATCGAAAGTGAACAAGATGAAGATAAAAGCAAACTAAACAAGAAATGAATTGAAAGTCTCGGATTCGAACACTTACCGGTTGAAGACCGAAGAACAAACGAAGAACGAACGAAGAACGGTGAAGAATGGTGGAAAATCTTCACGGATTTGCTCACGGAAACGTCTCGGAAGCGTTACGGAAGCACCTCGGCTTGGATTTTCTTCACGGAAACACATCTTTTTTCACCCAAGACAGCTGAAATGCATAGCATAGGGGTCAGGGATCCTTGAAACTCAGCCTCCTCCCCCTATTTATAGGAGAAATGGGGAGGTGCTTGCCGCCCAGAGGCTTCTTGAGGAAGATTTCTGAGCGCACCCCACTTACTAAATTCACCCCCCTTTTCGTACTTTACGGAAAAGTTACGGAAGCCTTACGGGAGTGTTTCAGACTTGATTTTCTTCTTTTTTCTCTTCCCTTTCACCAATATTAAGTGAAATATGTTAACCCAAGGTTTTCAGAAATTTTACAGAAGCATTACGGAAGCCCCGGGTGCCATTTTTTAACAAATGGAGGTGGTTGCCCCCTAGAGGCTTCTTGAGGAAGATTTCTGAATGCACCCCATAATTGATAAGTTCACCCCCCCTTTTAGAATCCTGAGTGCACCGCCCGTGTTTGATAAGTTCACCCCCCTTTTGTGTTTTTGGTTGTTTTCTTTTCGAAACGTCCCGAAACTTTACGGATTCCACGACAATGGGTATTAAACATTTTGAAGTTGTCAAATGAAGGTCGCATGCTAACAAACAATGGTCCCTGGACGAAATTAGGGTATGACAGTTGGCCCTATTTACTTATCTTTTATTGGAGATAAAAAGGAAGTAAAGATAAGACACTAATTTCGTTCGAGCTAAATCTTTACCCGATCGGCCACTAGCGCAAATCCAAGCAGTAAAACCCGTGAAGGCATGAAGACATTGAAATTCCTTCTTTTCTCGTTTAATTCATTTTCATTTTCATTTTCACTCTTTTTTTTAAAGCGTACAAACAAAGGACGTAGAGTCCTACGAAGCATAGAGGAAAAAGATATTGAAGTTTTTGAGGTGAAGACATTGTCGTCTTCGAAATGCAAATGAAGACATTGTCGCCTTTTGAAGGCATGCAATGACTGAAGACATTGTCGTCTTCAAAATGTAGATGAGGACATTGTCACCTTTGAAGGCATGCAATGACTGAAGACATTGTAGTCTTCAAAATGTAAATGAGGGTCATTGTCGCCTTTGAAGACATGCAATGACTGAAGACATTTTTGTCTTCGAAATGTGTGCGGATTACCGTATAGGGTGTCTTCGCATGCTACCTGACTTCTCATAGGTCGGGGTAGCATAAATGTGTGTACGGATAATCCTTGGGTGTCTCCACATGTCACCCGATTCTCACAGGTCGAGGTAACAAATTTGTGTGTGTGGTGGATAACCCTTGGGTATCTCTACATGTCACCCGATTCTCACAGGTTGGGGTAACAAATTTGTGTGTGCGTGCGGATAACCCTTGGGTATCTTCGCATGCTACCTGACTTCTCACAGGTTTGGGTAGCAGAATTGTGTGTGTACGAATAACCGCTTGGGATATTTTCGCCTTCCACCTGACGCATGGGTCAGGATTAACAAATGTTGTCTTTGTACGGATAATCACTTGAGTATATCCGCCTGTCACCTAACGCATGGATCAGGATCAGCAGATGTTGTCTTTGTACGGATAATCACTTGAGTATATCCGCCTGCCACCTGACGCATGGGTCAGGATCAACAGATGTTGTCTTTGTACGGATAATCACTTGGGTATATCCGCCTGCCACCTGACGCATGGGTCAGGATCAGCAGATGTTGTGAGACCAAAAGAGTCTCGGCCGGAAGAAGCTGACATCTCTGCAAAGGGTGCAAACGACCACATTGGTCTCCACTTGTCAATCAGACTTGGGGTCTCCAAATGACGAGGTGCAGATAACGGTAAGGCGTCTCCGCATGCTACCGGACTCACAGGTCACGATAGCAGGATGGGGTGGTTGACAAAAGCGGGGTTTTTGCTCCTACATATCCTCAATTTGAGATGAGGAACTTAGACCTACGTAGTTCTTGCTTTGTGAGACTAAAATAGTCTCAGTGTTCTTTCACTAAAATGCGAACATGCTTTAGTAAAGAAACAAAGCCTCTAACTGATCAGAGCAACATATAATTTTTGGTGAAAAACAATGTGTCTGTTGGGGAAGGAGAGTATGCTGATAAAATTTTCTCATAACCACAAATGAGATTTTGGATAACAGCGTTTCATTTCTAAATGACCATTTAGAGGAAACACTGGGTCCAACTAGAATAGAAGAAAATCACTCAGAGTGTATAAACCTCACACAGGCAAGTGTTTTATCCTAATTTTAAACCATAGATATGTCATGACTTGATTTTGCAAATCATTTCCTATCAAATCAAAGATTACATGCATGATCATGGATCAATAGGACCTTTTTTGGGAGTAGTGTTTTTGGTGGGAAATTTGGCTTTGAGTGTTTTGGCCTTTTCCTTTTCTATTTTTGTTTAGTGCGGGGCGAAAAAGTTGTCGGCGCACAGGATTTTGGTTGGCAATCAAAGGGAGAGGACCACTTCAAGCCGTGGTTTCCTTTCTTTTCTTATTTGCTTGTGACAATTTTGTATTGTTCAAATATTTTCTAGTCCGAAGACCTTTCTGTATATTTCTTTTGTTTTCTTCCGATCTTTGATTGAGAATTTTTCTTTTTCTTTTGTTTTCTTTCGATCTTTGACCGGGAATTTATCTTTTTCTTTTGTTTTCTTTCGATCTTTGATCGAGAACTTTTTTTGTTTTGGAAGCATGTTAGCAGCTCAATAGTGAATGACTTTTTTTTCTTGGGAGACCCCACTGTTCCTTCTTCCGAGGACATGGATGGAAATTCTCATCCTGGGTCAAGGTTTATGGTGGTTTGAGGTCTTGGCTCAAAAGGCTTGCAGAACGGCCGGACATGATGTATGTCAGGGTGTTGGTTTGGCCAATGGTTCAGGGATAAAGGGGATGTCCCACATTTATTTCCATGACTCACATACAACAATGATGATTTGGAAATTTTATGCAAAACTGGTCATGCATGAGGCCATGTGGACACTCAAGCATCAAGTTTTTATGGTCATGTGACTCTAGGGCTCAGGATTCATTTTTCCTGTTTAATTCAACCCAGTGTTTCCAAAACATGTTCTTTTATCAATTCATGCATCCATCTGAGTCCATTCTGGGCGTTTGGGAAAATTTTCACAGCATTCACCCTTTTGGTGCATACACATTTTTCTTCAAAAACCTTGTGTTCTGAATGGCAAGTTCATTTCCTTTCAAAAGCATGTTGGCTTTTTAGCTAACCAATTTTATTTTTATTTTACTTTTTTGGTTTTTTTTCATGAGGTATTTTGCTACCTAAACATACATACATACATACATACATACATATATATATATACATATACATATTGTGAGGTATTTTTTTGCTACCTAAATTACATACATGCATATCCAAGGTATTTTCGCTACCTAAACAAGAAATATTTACAATCCTACCAAAAAGAACCATAAATTGGGAGAAATATATACATTTTTGAAAACTTTTCTATACTAAAGTTAGTCGTAAAAGACGACTAACAAACTCCTCCAAATTTACAGTTTTGCTTGTCCTCAAGCAAAGAAAGAACAGTTCACTTGTCCTCAAGTGACAAACTCACAGTGGTTATTCACAAGGTGTTTGTTCCAAAGAATTCAATCACATGACATGAATGGCATACAATGTTTCAATCAACAACTTCTCACAAGACATGTAGCTTTTCAAAGATATGGACATGATTATTAAGCATCATAGTTGAAATAAGCTAGCAAGAATGACATGTATCAAGGAAGGATCATCAACCAAAGCCTCATGGTCACTGTTTCACTCAAGCACAGGTGTTTAGGCTTTCCATCAATCAACAACCAACATAAGTCTCAATCTTTGCACTTCATCTCATGCCATACAGTCAAAAACACAAACTGAATTCGAAGGACTTTAATAGGCTTGTAATGAGGCTGGGCTGCAAATAAATCATGGTTTTTCTAGGATGCAAAGGCTTAAGTTCTAGGAGAGCATTTGTCCTTAGATAAACTTTTTTCCTTTTTATTTCCAGCTTCAATTACTTGCCTTAAAGCACTTGGCTTCACTTCTTCTTAGATAACAGAACACACACTTTTATTTTGAATACTTACAATTTTTTTTTTTTGAACAATAGCTCTTTACTTGCTGCTTATTGACTTACTGTGTGTGCTGATATTTTCTTACCATTAGAAGCTATCACCCAATAAACTACCCCAAATTTGGGACAAATTTGCTTTGAACCATAATGCTCTCCTACAACCTAAGACAAGGTAGATGGAGATGTAATCCATAGGTTCAAGGTTCAATCAAACAATCAGATTTTCAGCTCAATCATGGGTGCAAAGGATATGTCATTCATTCAAAAGGTAAGCTTTTTGGCTAAGTGGTTAATTCACACAAAACATGGCCTTCATCATATTCAAACTCATGCATTCATTCCATAATCAGAGATTCATGCAAAAATCATTACTTAATGCTAGTCGTTCTCTCACAATTCAAGGTCACACACTCACCGGGTTGTGGTTAATGAGCACCTTCACAATCAAACTGTTAAACTAACTAACATTTTCATTCATGATCCTAATCCATGTTCTTTCTCTTCTAATCACTGCATGCTTATTCAAAACATATACACATTCCAATTCACTCAAATCATGTAATCGATCAATTCAAACCAACAAACATTGATTTTTTTTTTCAAAATCAAACATCAAACCATTGGATAAAATGAAATATACTGTTCAAACTAGCTTAGAGCAAGCTACCATGCAATCCAAAAACTAAAGTAAAACTATAAACCGATTTTTTTTTTAAAAAAAACTGAAACATAAATATAAAACCAAATTAAAAGTGTACTAAAAACAGAATAATAATAAAAGTGTTCAAAAGACAGGAAAGTAGAAATCCTGTCACTAGTCCTGCGGTGGGTCCTGATCCATGGCCTCATCATCGGTCAAAAGCAGCACAGGCGTGCCTGCTGGTGATCCTTGCGGGGTGTTCAACTCCAGCACTGGTGTAGATACTGGTGATGCCTGTGGACTAGCCTCCGCAATAACTGGATCAGTTTCTGGCACAAATGACTCTGGGGGAGTGGCCTCTAAATCATCCTCCTGAGCTGCGGAGGCCTCACCTCCTCCATGAGAAGAAGGATGGACTCCTGGCCAGGCCACTTGCAAAGAAAACTCTTCCATGCTCATAATTGGCTGATGTTGAGCCAAACTATGCAAACTTTGCATCACTAGGTATTGACCCTGGTGAATGCTCTGCAGCATCGCCATCATGAGGTCTGTGCTCTGAGTGGAGGGACCAGAAGTAGCGGGAACTGGTGCTGAAGGAATAGGAGCTGGTGCAGTAGATGTCTGGGGAGCAGCAAAAGATGGACTCTCAAGTCCTTTAGCCCTAGCCTTGCAGGTCCTTGGAAAGCTGACCGTGGGGTCGTCCAAGTTCCAGTAGTTCTTCTTTATGTAAGCCAAGTTAATGGTTGGGCTGAGGGACTCAAAACTCAAGGAATCTGAGGTGACTCCTCTGGCCATGCATAAGGCAGTGATGAGGGCTAGAAATCCGAGCCTCAAGGAGTTGGACTAAGCCATAAGAGTGATTTGTCTAGAGATGAGGGCTCCAACATTCATGTCCATCTTCATCACTAATCCATATACCAACCTTGCCTTGTCCAAGTTCAGATCTAAAGTGTGTGATGTAGGGGCAAGGTTGAAATAAGGTAGAACGCTCCAAGTCTGTGCCAGAGTAGTGAGGTCCTTCCTCAACAGCTTCCATGGCAGACCCTCAGCATTCATAACAAATCCCCTACCAGAGATACAAAGTTGGGCAGCTAGCTCTTGAGGGTCTGGTCTTAGTTTGCAGAACTTGGAGTAAGCAGGAAGAGTCTCCCCTGGCTCTAGAACAACCGGAGTCTCCAGAAAAGTGTTGAGGGAATCCGCATCAAACTTAATTAAATGCCCTCTGACCCTAACTTGCTTTGGAGGCTTATCCCCCGAGACATAAAGATTAGCATAAAATTCCTTCACAAGAGCCACATCTATGCTCCCCTCCATGAGGTTGGTCAGCGTCCTGTGCCAGTTTCTTCTGACTAGCTCTATCCTGAACTCATCAAACTCTGTGACAAAAAGCTTCACGTTCCTTTCCAAAAGGATGTTCTGGCCAAGAACATTGTCAGCATAGCAGTTCCAAGCGTCCTCAGAGGTGAATCTGTGAGTATGATAGTGAGGCTAGGGCCTGGAAGCTGCGGCTTTCCTTTTCCTAGAAGTCATCTGCACAAAAGAAACACAGAAACCAAGTTAAAACAGGTTTTATTTGAAATGACAAGCTGAAAAATAAAACTGAAATTCAGATTGGGCGCTTAGCACGACAAATGCGCTTAGCGCGCCTTATGAAAAATTACCCAAGCGCTTAGTGCGACAGCCTCACGATTAGCGAGTTGACACAAATTAGAATTTTCTGTAGAATTGGCTTAGCGAGCAGGCTCGCTAAGCCCAATTCCACAACAGAAACCAAATTGCACTTAGCATGGCCAGACACGCTTAGCGCGACAACACTACTTGACATAAACGGCTTAGTGAGAAGGCTCGTTAAGCCCAATTCCAACAATTACAGAAACAGATAGTAAATTGCGCTTAGCGCGACAGGGCGCGCTTAGCACATGGCAAAACATAGAGAAAATTACAAGTGCCTTGGGCTTAGCGGGCAAGCTCGCTTAGCCCAGGTTTATTCAGCCAATAGGGCTGAGTGGCTTAGCGAACAAGCTCTCTTAGCCACGAACACGAAAGCAATAAAAAATTTTCTAAGTGTCTGAAACACATTACTCGCTTAGCGCACAACCGCGCTTAACAAGTTCATAAACATTCAATCATTTATCATAAAAGATGAACTCGCTTAGCGGGACAGGGCCGGCTTAGCGAGTTCATCTGGAAATCCAGATATTCATCAAAAAGTGATGAACTCGCTTAGTGCAGCAAGACACGCTTAGTGCGTTCATCGCCATTTCCAGAAAAAATGGGGCTTTTTCAGCCCCTTCAACTTAGGCCTCTATTAGGCCATGAAATCCTAACCAAAACATGTCAAAATGACATACATTGTATGCAAATCAAAACCCCTAACACTATTCTAACCTAACATCATGCAATCAAAATGAAAATCAAAGCTTTAAAGTAGTAAACTAAGTTAGCGAACCTAAGGTTTAAAACAAAAATTAAAAACAAGGTTAAAGGAAGCTTACTTGGATCGCTGAAATTGGATGCAAAGAAGGAAGCAAGGAGAGCAAGCAAAGAGTGAGAGCACAGTGCAGAGAAGAAGCACCAATGAAATGCCAAAATGTAGTTTAAAGCACAAATGAAAATGTAACTGCCAAAGGCGGTTATGCCTTATTTTTGGCTGTTTCAAATGCCTTGCTTAACGTGTCAACTCACTAAGCGAGCATACATGACATTTAAGTTTCAAAACACATGCGCTTAGCGGGCAAACTCGCTTAGCCCAATGCGAAAATTCAAATTTTCCAGAGAAGACTTTGGGCTTAGCGCGAAGAGTCGCGCTTAGCGAGTTCTGCAGCTCTGATTGGCCTACAACTCTCGCTTAGCAACCAGTGGCCGCGCTTAGCGAATAACATGCTCCTTAAATGCAGTAGTGGGCAGCACTTAGCGCATGTGGCTTCGCTTAGCACAATTCGAAAGAATTAAAATCCAGAGAAGTTTGTGCGCTTAGCGAGTCCGTGCGCTTAGCCCAATTCAAAAGAATTCAAATCCAGAGAAATCTTTGGGCTTAGCGTGAAGAATGCGCTTAGCGAGACCACAACAGCTAATGATCAGGGGTCAAGGCACTTAGCACAAGCAAGAGCTCGCTCAGTGTAGGAAGGAAAATCCGCTTAGCGCGGGATGTGCACTTAGCTAGTGGACTGCTGAAAAATTTTCTAAGTTAATTTTTTTCATCCACTGCTTCAAAGAAGTTGTTCAACCCCTTTTATGCAATACAAAACATGCTTAAAATGATTTCATGCAACCTCAAATAAACCAACTCCAAAAAAAAATGCAATGAAAACAGAATTAAAAAGGACTGGGTTGCCTCCCAGGAAGCGCTCTTTTAACATCATTAGCTTGACGCATGATACCTCAAGGGTCTGGATCAAATTTGGTTCCTACCTTCAGAACCTTTTCCTCAAACTCTTTCACCTGCAAGCAAACATTTTGGTCCAAAAGTTGTTTTTCTTCATGAAATAGATCGAAACTGATCTTTTGATCATTGATGCCCATTTCCAACTTTCTTCTTCCTGCATCCACCACACAACTTGCGGTCAGCATGAACGGACGTCCCAAGATCAATGGGATATCAACATCTTCTTCGATGTCCATGACCACAAAGTCGGCAGGGAAAGTGAAGTGCTTTACTCAGACCAAAACATCTTCTATTACTCCATACGATCTTGTGATGGAGCGATCAACTAACTTGATGAGGACATGACCAAGAGCAAGGGCAAGGAACGACTTGAAGGACTTGGAGGACCTATGACAAGGGCTAGAGCAAGGAAAGACAAGGAAGCTCTTCAACAAGTGCTGTCCATACTATTTGAATACAAGCCCAAGTTTCAAGGAGAAAAGTCCAAGGTTGTGAGTTGTATCATGGCCCAAATGAAGGAGGACTAAATGGCACCACTTTGTTTCAATTTTAGAGTGTTTAGTTTGTCTAAATAATGGCCCAATCCTTGTAAAGTTGGCTGACCAAAAATATGTTTTGGGTTAATCAACTAAAATGGCTTTAGTTAGGTTTAGTACAAGTTGTAATAAAGGCCCAATTGGCAACCTAGGCATCAGCCTTTTGGGAGATCAAATGATGGCTGACTTGTTGGCTGTTGGGGGTGACTTTTGGTTGCCACAATTTCAGTTACACTCAGCCATTAAGTTCTTTTAATTCCCTAGGTTAATGGCATTAAGTTATTTTAATTCTAGGTTAGTGGGTCATTACTAAAATCTGTTGTAAAACTTCTATATAACCTGAACATTTTATCAATAAACACAAGTTGAGTTTTATTCAGAAAATTAAAGTTTATCTCTTTTATCTTAGTGAGAGTGATTCTCCTAAATTCTTGAGTGATTCAAGAACACCCTGGCTGTATCAAAGGACTTTCACAACCTTTGTGTGTTGCCCTCGCCGGAAAGAGTGATTCTTTCCTTCCTTTCATCTTCAACCTTGTTCTTTCAAATCACAATTCCAGAAAATCCACTTCTGCCCAGAATTATCTCGTGGCCATAACTCCCGTTTTATGCACTCAAATTAAGTTATTCTTGAGCCTAAATTGAATTTCAAGACGAGACCTTTCACCTCGTTTTGGAATCACCTCATTTGGAGTCCTGTAGCTTGAGTTATTGCCATTTTTATATTTCTGTCCAGCCACCACTTAACCTACGTTTTCTCATCTCATTATTCCATTTTATGCCAAGAACCACCTTATTAAGACCCACGAAATTAACCACCTTATTTTCCATCCTTTCCTTAATCAATTTCCGCATTTTCCATCAAGGTTTAATCCTAGACGATCCTAAGTCAACCTTTGTGCAATGAAGGTTCATATCATAACTGCAGAGTCATTCTGGTTGGCATTATCTCCAGCTCTCCCATCCTCCGACACATAGAGAGCAGCATCAAATTTATGTTGGCTCCTAAATCAATAAGAGCCTTACCAACTGAGACTACACCGATCGAGCAAGGTATAGTGACACTGCTTGGATCTTTATGCTTGGGTGGAAGGATGCGTTGAATCACAGCACTACAGTTTCCCTCCACTACAATTGTGTCACTATGGATATACTTGCTCTTTTTGGTTAGCATATCCTTCAAAAATTTAGAGTAAAATGACATATGTTGTAAGGCCTCTCCGAAGGGCATGGTGATCTCTAGCTTCTTGAAGATATCAAGAAAACACGCAAGATGTCTTTCTTTGTCCTTCCTAGAAGGTGCCAATGGATATGGCACTTCTTTCCCCTCAGATGGAGCTACCTATTTCTTCTTTTCTCTGGACTGCTCACTCTTACTCTTTTTCTTTTCATCTATTTTTTAATTTTTTTTAGTTTTTTCATTGTTTTCTTTTTCTTCTTCTTCTTCTTTTTCTCATCATCTATTTCATTCTCATTCTTGCTTATTGTATTCTCATTCTCCTGGTCATCCTCTTCATCTTCTATCTCCTTAAGTTCACAAAAATTGTTCTCCGGTTTAGATGCTGGTTCAGTTACTAGCTATTGTTTATCTCCATCCACTATCTTCTCATCCTTCTCTTCTTCAGCCATGGTTGCCATTTTTCCAGGGTCATCACAACTTTACACTCTTCCTTTAGATTGTTTTCTATGTTGGCTCCAAATTTTGAGGAAGAGTTGTCAGCTATTTGTTTAGCTAACTGTCCCACCTGGATCTCCAAATTTTTAATGGTCGACTCAGTACTCTTGTGATTTGACATTGAAACCTACATAAATTGAGCAAAAGTCTCCTCCAGATTTGTTGTCCTCTCATAGAGGTTAGGCCCTTGTTGTGGCGGCCTATTTGATGGTCCACCCTGGTCTTTGTTGAATTGATTACCAGGGTGAGTCCTCCACTGATTTTGCTGCTGGTTGTAATGCTAGCCCTGTTGGAATCCAGAAAATCTTCCTGCATTAAAATTCTACCTTGGCTGGTTCGCCATATAATCAACTTCATGTGTTGATTCTTCACTGGGCATACAACAGCCTTATTCGTGAGCTCCACCACAAAGTGTGCAACCTGCAAAACAGAAGAAGGTGAAGGCTGACTAACATGTAATTGAGTTGGTAGCTTACTCAGTGTTTCTGTTAAAGTCTCGAGTTGCTTGGACAACAACTTATTCTGCGCCAACAGAGCATCTTATGATGACAACTCTAATAAACTCTTCTTGGTGGGATAATGTGTTCTATCACGCAAGATAGCGTGATCACTAGCAGCCATATTCTCAATTAGTTCCATGGCTTCTTCAGGATTTTTAAGCTTTATTTTACCCCCCGCAGAAGCATATAAGAGCTGCTTAGATTGTAGCCTCAACCCATCAATGAAAATATTCAATTGTATGGGCTCAGAGAATCCATGAGTAGGAGTTTTCCATAGCAAGCTACGGAATCTTTCTAGGGCTTCACTCAAAGATTCATCTGGGAACTGGTGAAAGGAAGAGATGGCAGCCTTTCCCTCTACAGTCTTGGACTCTGGGAAATATTTCTTCAGAAAATTTTCCACAACTTCATCCTAAGTCCTCAAGCTATTACCTTTGAATGAATGCAGCCACCTCTTGGCTTCTCCTGATAGTGAAAATGAAAATAAGCTGAGCCTAACAACATCTTCTAGCACTCCAGCAATTATGACTGTGTTACAAATTTCAATGTAAGTTGCTAGATGTGCATAAGGATCTTCATTGGGCAAACCATGAAATTGATTGCCCTGTATAAGCTGAATCAAAGAATGTGGATATGTGATATTCTGAGCTTGAACCTTCGGCCGCGCAATACTAGTGAAAAATTGCGGCACACTTGTACTTGAGTAGTCTTCAAGGGTTACTCGTCTAGGTTGCTCATCAGCCATCGTGTTGGCTTCAAGCAATGTTGTATCTGATTCCCTTGTATCTGGAAAACTAGAAGATGACTCTGAAGACCGAGGTTCTTCAAGAATTGCTGCTGCTTCTATATCCTGCAAAAGTTTTCTACGCCTTTCTGCTCTGTTCCTTCTACAAGTTGCTTCGATTTCCAAGTCTATTGGAACCAAATTACCTGCAGAGGACTTTCTATACATACACAACTAAGCATAAACAACAGTTAACCAATTCCGAAGATAAATAAATTCTACAGTAAACAAATATTCACAAAAACAAAACAACGAATCAAAGAATAAAGAATAAACACCTACAAACTGAACTAAACTTTTCCAAATAAAGAGAAGTTCCCCGGCAACGGCGCCAAAATACTTGTTCGCATCTTGGTACTACTTGTTTTTGTGGATGTGAAATCTAACCGGCAAGTGCACTGGGTCGTCAAGTAAATAATTAAAACGGTGTGAACCGAGTATCGAACTCAAAGAACTTGTTTTACTTGGCAAAACATCATTCAGTAAATAGGCATTTGTGTAAAGAATTGATTATCATGAAGTAAAAGCAGAAGTAATTCTATTCTAAGTAAAAGCAGTAATTGTGAGCAAGTGAGTGTGAAAATAGATATGTAAAAGCATTGGGTCCTTCTGCTGAGATACATCATGCAATTAGGGTTTTTCTCTACTTGAAATTATTTTTGTGATCTATGCTGAAGGCACAAACACCAAACACCGATGTCTCGCGAGTTTGGCCTAATTCAAATTAAACTTCGTTCTCAGATGTCTCTTTTTGAACTTAGCCTAACCGAACAACATTACAATTACAACATGATAAAAACTAAATTACCACACTCCGTGTTCAGTGTTAGTCGATGAATACGACTAACTTTTGTGTAAGAAATTTGTGCAAATTGTATCTAACTCCTCCCATTTATGGTTATTTTGTAGTGTTTAATTACTTTTTGTTAAATATAGGTAATAAGTACGTAGTACTCCCATTTTGTGTATTTAATAATCATTTCCTTTCAATTTCAGGTTAATTAGGCAAGTTTGTGAAGTGCTGATTTTGATATGCTCGCTAAGCCAATCTGTCGGCTTAGCGAGCCATCCGCTGAGCACACCATTCTTGAGGCTGAGTGTGAGGAAGAAGCTGGAAGAAGGATGAGCTGGACACATGTTATTTGATGAATACGACTAACTTTTGTATATAAAACCTGTGTAAATTGTATCAAACTCCTTAAATTTATGGTTATTTTATAGTGTTGTAATTACTTTTTGTCAAAGATAGGTAATAAATACTTAGTACTCCAATTTTGTGTATTTAATAATCATTTCCTCTCAATTTCAAGTTAATTAGGCAAGTTTGTGAAGTGCTGATTTTCATCTGCTCGCTAAGCCAATCTGTTGGCTTAGCGAGCCATCCGCTAAGCGCACCACTCCTTTGGCTGAGCACGAGGAAGAATCTGGAAGAAGGATGAGCTGTGCATGTTCGCTGAGCGAGGGATCATCCCGCTAAGTGCACCGCTTGAGTCCATCCGCTGAGCGAGAAGACACGCGCTAAGCCGAAATTCACTAATGTGCGCTAAGCGAGCCAGAGTCGCGCTAAGCGCACAAGCACCAACAAGGCCACCTATTTAAGCCTGAAATCAGAAATAGAGAGGAAGTTTGGGCAATTCTCGAAGCTTTTGCATGTTTAGAGATTTCTAGAGAGAGAAAGGTCCAAGTTCCAGAGAGTTTTGAGAGCTTTTGTTGTGCAAAGACTGGCAGAGAACTGTGAGCATGAAGAGGAAGTCATCCTGAGAGCATGAGATGAGTTTGTGAGTGATTGTGAGGTTTTAGAGGTGGAGGAGACATCCCCACTACTTGTATTTCTTCAATCCTTCATTTTTCTCTTCTCTTTGTTGTAAAGGAAGCTTCCCATATATGGAGAGCTAAATCCTCTATTGGTTCTTCCTTATAGGTACTTGATGTAAATACCTGTATATCTATTTAATGATGTTTTATGTGTTCTCTGTGCTATCAGTACGTCATTTCAGTGTGCTTTTGCCTTGATCACGTAGATGCATGCTTTGTTAGGATCATTCAACAGTGAAAACTGGTTTGATTCTTAGAACTTGATAGGACAGGGCTTGTTTATCGAATTATCATGAGGGATCGGGGTACAATAACCTAGTTGTTTGTATGTTTGTCTTAATATGGTTCTGGTCGAGTTTAGTCCAACAAGAGGAATCTAAGGATGATGCTTGATCAGGGTTAGGCTAGACTATCATGAGGAATTGGGGTTTAGCATTTCAGGAGACACCATAGAACACATGAGCATTGTTAAGTAGAGAATATCCTTATAACATCAGACACCTAATAGCAAGACCAACATGTTGTCTACTTGTCTTTACTCACGTGATTTTCCTTTTAATAGTTAGTTTACATACCTGTTCATAGTCCCCACATATCTTTTAATACTAGACACCTATTCATTGAATATAGCTTTACCAAGTAACACAAGTTCCCTGAGAGTTCGATACTCGGTTCTTACCATTTTATACTACTTGCGCGATCTGGTGCACTTGCTGGGTTCGAACAAGTTTTTGGAGCCATTGTCGGGGAACTTTGTTAAACAAGTGACCTCAGATATGTTAAGAGGGGGGGGGGTTGAATTAAGATATCACAATCTTTTCTAAATTAAAAAATTCTATTTTGATTTTAACCCAAATCCCAAGACTCCTTTTAAAATGAACTCCTAAAGAATTATGCAAATTAATATTACTGAATAAAAGTAATAAGCAATAATAAATAAAGGAGTTTAAGTGAAGAGAAAATGCAAACTCATATTTATACTGGTTCAGCCACACCCTTGTGTCTACGTCCAGTCCCCAAGCAACCCGCTTGAGAGTTCCACTATCTTGCAAAATCCCTTTACAAGTTTTGAACCACACAAGGACAACCCTTCCTTTGTGTTCGGATTTCTTTACAACAAGAGACCCTCGGTCTCTTAATCCCTTTTGCGAAATAGAATGAAGAGAAGAAATCTCTCTTGAAAGAGATAGATTGAACAATTGAGCATTCAAATAATTCCTTATTGAATTGCAAGTGTATTGACCAAGGAATTTTTAAGAGGATAAGATGATTTTACTTTTTGAGAGGATAAAACCTTTTTTGTTCTGAAAAACTCTGAGCAAATTCGTGTTCCAAGTCACATATAAATAGACCTTTGATGGCCATTAAAAAACCTTTTGAACATATGTGACTCTTGAAAATAATTTTCTGAAAATCTCCTCTGGTAATCGATTACAAGACTTATGTAATCGATTACAGACTTTAAAATTTGAATCAAAACATTCAGTAACTGCTGGTAATCGATTACCATTCATGATTACACAATGTAAAATTTAAATTCAAATTCGTGATGGCTGTTATAAATCATTTTGGCCACTGGTAATCGATTACATCCTTTGGTAATCGATTACCAGAGAGTAAATCTCTTGAAAAAGACATTTTAGCTTAAATTTCTTGGCCAAACCTTTTGCTATTTCAATTTGAAATTCCCTTCCTAAATCACTAGAGATCTTCTTGATGTTGTATCTTGTATTCTTGGATTTTTGTCTTGAATTAAACTTGAGAAGCGCACTTTCATAAGGCGTCAAAACATCATGATCATATGGCATCATCAAAACATCAAAGTCAAAGTCTTTGTTTCTACAAACTTCTTTCTATTTGGAAAGTTAGTTCGGTCCTAGGTGTCTATTCTTTATTCTTTGATAAACTGTGAATATTTACTTTCATTTCATATTTGTTTTCCTCTTGAACTAGATAACCGCTCTTTCTGTTAGTGTTTTGTATGTATAGAATCTCCTACAAGTAGCCTAGTTATTTCGAAGAAATACAATCTTCTACCGTTGTATCATGAAGATTGTTATCTCTATTCCACTAATAAATTGTGATTTTGCTGGAGGAGAACATTACCGGGACAATTGTTATTTCCATTCTATAAATAAATCCGACTGGAGACAAGATTCGACTATGTACAATCATTATGAGAAAG
Source organism: Glycine max (assembly GCF_000004515.6). NCBI lineage: Eukaryota > Viridiplantae > Streptophyta > Magnoliopsida > Fabales > Fabaceae > Glycine > Glycine max. The sequence goes on from NC_038253.2 coordinate 26,034,268, forward strand.
GAACAGCTCCTGATCTTGAAAGTGTATTGGCAGACTTCATGACATATCAAGCTAGCTCTAAAGGTGATTGCTATTCAATGCAACAGCAGGGAACTCAGTTTGGAAAGGACTATTCTTTTGAAGATTATCAATGGGAATTAGAATGGCAACCTTGTTATCACAATGAAGCAGAAGGATTGTCTAATCTGGATGACCTGTTAATGGAATTCAAGGGTATAGTAGATTCAATGCAACAAGCATTTAAAAGAGCTGAGACTCAGATTGGTAAGTTGGTGGATGACATGACTAAAGTTGTGGTCAGAAGTGAAGAAGAGTATGTAGAGATTGAAACACATCAAGAAAGCATTCTTCAAGTTAACACAATCCATCATCAATTGATCACCAAAGAAGATCCCTGCATGGGAACTACTAGCTATGTGATGTGTCATTATTTTCTCCTATTTCTTAACCCTTTTTGTCACCATTTTAATTACTGATTAACCTTAATTGTCAAATTAATTATGCAGTTTTATCATTTGGGCCTACTTGACTAATTTTGTGTTTTTAATTTAATTTCAGGAGAATTATAAGCAATTGGGCTTGGATCCGGAATTGGGCTGAACCGGCTTGGACTTGAAGAGAGCAGACAATTTTATTTTATTTTATTTCGTCCAGTTTTATTTTATTTCGTTTTTGGGCTTGGACTTAAAACAGATTTGTAAGCTTTGTGGCTGAGGACCAATATAACAGCACCAGGGTTTTAGTAGAAGGCAGACTGTGGACATAAGGGAAAATTTTTAGGGTTTTGCATTTTTAGTTTCGTGTTACTGTTAATGCACACTGTTCACGCACACTGTTCACGTAGCAATCAAATTTCATTTTCTGCTTCTGCCTTTGAATTCGTTTTCGTTTCTACTATAATTAATGGAAGGCTGAGTCTCCAGTGTTGTTTTTTCTTGAGGATCAAGCACAACTCTCTTTGAGGTTTTGTTATTACTATTGAATTCTGATCAGTTTTCCCCCTTAACCAATTGCTCTGTATTTGTTGCTATTAATCCATGCATGCTTAATGCTTGATTAATTGTCTCTGTGCTTAATTTCCGTTCATGCTTAATGGACATGTGAGAGGGATTAATTGGTGTATGTGTTGCTTAATCAAATAATGACAGCCTTATGTTAATTTTTGCTTAATAAATTAGTTTCAGGTTGGATTAAGTGGTTGAACTGATTAGGGATAAATTCTCATAACCTAGGATAAGAGACTTGCTTTTGAATCAAGGGGAAACAACATGTTTTAGTTCTGTTATTTTCTTATTCAAGTTTGCTTGCTGTTTAATTTGCAAAAACAAACACCCCCCCCCTAATTCGTTACTGTTTTATTGTTATATGTTATGAACATTTGGTTGATCATTGCTCATTGGAAGACGACCTAGGATCACTTCCTAGATACTGCATTTTTAATGTTTATTTGATTCGGGTAGGACCTCGATCACTATCTTGTAGGCAAAGATAAAGGTTGATTGGAACTTAGTGTAGAGGATCAGAAAATCTCCCTTGACCTCTTTGAAGCAATGAAACACCTAGATATGAGTGATGCCTGTTTTGAAGAAGAAGAGGTGGAGCAAGAGATAGCATTATCAGCTTCAACCATGGTACTACAGTTCCCTTTGGAAAAAGAACCTAATTATGTGACAAACTGCCTAGTTTGTGATGAAGAGCTTGATGATCCAAAAGATAACTCTGTTGGTCATGTGGTTCTTGAAGAATTAGAAAAAATTAGACCAACAAAAAAGCCCAAAGCAGAATTGAAGACCCTTCCAATGCATTTAAAGTATGTATTCTTGGAGGATAATGAGACTAAACCCGTTATAATTAGCAGCTCCTTGCAGAAGGAAGAAGAGGATCAACTGGTGTAGATTCTAAAAAGTCGTAAAGCTGCTATTGGTTGGCACATCTCTGATTTAAAAGGAATCAGTCCATCATATTGTATGCACAACATCAATTTGGAAGCTAATTACAAGCCCGTGAGACAACCTCAAAGAAGATTGAATCCTATAATAAAAGAAGAAGTAAGAAAAGAAGTGCTCAAGTTGCTAGAGGCAGGGCTCATCTATCCAATTTCGGACAGTTCATGGGTTAGTCCTATTCAAGTTGTCCCGAAAAAGGGAGGTATGACAGTGGTCAAGAATGATAGAGATGAGCTAATTCGTACAAGAACAGTCACTGGATGGAGAATGTGTATTGATTACAAGAAGCTCAATGAAGCCACAAGGAAAGACCATTACTCGCTTCCCTTTATGGATCAAATGCTTGAGAGACTTGCAGGGCAATCTTTCTACTGTTTATTGGACGGATACTCGGGCTACAATCAAATTGTAGTAGATCCTCAGGACCAAGAAAATATAGCTTTCACATGCCCCTTCGGTGTATTTGCTTATCGTCACATGTCGTTCGGTTTATGTAATGCCCCAACTACTTTCCAGAGATGTATGATGGCAATTTTTGCTGACATGGTAGAGAAATGTATTGAAGTCTTTATGGATGATTTTTTGGTCTTTGGTGCATCTTTTGGAAATTGTCTAGCAAATTTAGAGAAAGTGTTACAACACTGTGAAGAATCTAATTTGGTGCCCAACTGGGAGAAATGTCACTTTATGGTTCAAGAAGGTATCGTACTGGGACACAAGATTTCTAAAAGAGGAATTGAAGTGGATAAAGCAAAACTAGATGTTATTGATAAACTTCCACCTCCAGTTAATGTGAAAGGCATACGGAGTGTTTTTGGTCATGTTGGATTCTATCGGCGATTCATTAAAGACTTTTCCAAAATTGCTAAACCCCTAAGTAATCTGCTGAACAAGGATGTTGTGTTTGTGTTTAATGACGAATGTTTAGAAGCCTTTAACACCCTAAAAGCCAAGTTGGTCTCTGCTCCTGAGATCACAGCACCAGACTAGGGACAAGAGTTTGAATTGATGTGTGATGCAAGTGATTATGCAGTTTGTGCTGTGCTGGGACAGTGGAAGGGCAGAATGTTTCATACCATCTATTATGCTAGCAAAGTTTTGAATGATGCTCAAATTAACTATGCCACCATTGAGAAAGAATTGCTGGCAATCGTTTATGCACTTGAGAAATTTCGATCTTATCTGGTGGGATCAAAGATAGTGATTTACACTGATCACACAACAATTAAATATTTGTTGCGCAAAGCTGATTCCAAGCCACGATTGATCAAATGGATATTGTTTCTTCAAGAATTTGATTTAGTCATCAAGGACAAGAAAGGTTCTGAAAATGTGGTAGTAGACTACCTATCCAGATTAGTGAATGAAGAGGTCACTTTAAAGAAGGTTGAAATAAAATATAAATTTCCTAATGAATCTTTGTTTTTGATTGCAGGGAGACCCTGGTTTGCTGATATGGCTAATTTCAAGGCAGTAGGTGTCATTCCCAAAGACCTCAATTGGCAGCAGAGAATGAAATTCTTCCATGATGCCCGACATTATATTTGGGATGATCCACACTTGTTCAAAGTAGGTGCAGATAATCTTCTTAGAAGATGTGTGACAAATGAGGAGGCCATGGGCATATTGTGGCATTGTCACAATTCACCATGTGGCGGGCATTATGGCGGAGACAAAACAACAGCTAAGGTTTTATAGTCTGGATTTTTCTGGCCAACACTCTTTAAAGACGCTCATCACCATGTCTTAAAGTGTGACCAATGTCAAAGAATGGGGGGAATTTCCCGAAGGAATGAGATGCCTCTGCAAAACATTATGGAAGTTGAAGTTTTTGATTGCTAGGGTATTGATTTCATGGGTCCATTTCCTTCATTTGCAGGAAATGAATACATTTTGGTAGCTATTGATTACATGTCTAAATGGGTGGAAGCTATGGCCACTTCAAGAAATGATGCTAAGACTATCGTGAAGTTTATCAAGAAGAATATTTTTGCTCGATTTGGGGTACCTCGAATCTTAATCAGTGATGGTGGTTCGCATTTTTGTAATACTCAACTTCAAAAGGTGTTGAGTCAATATCATGTGAATCATAGAATGGCATCCCCTTATCACCCTCAAACTAATGAGCAAGCTGAAGTATCCAACAGAGAATTAAAGAAAATACTAGAGAAAACAGTGGCATCAACTAGAAAAGATTGGTCAGCCAAATTGGAAGATGCACTATGGGCTTACAGAACTGCATACAAAACTCCAATTGGTTTGTCTCCTTTTCAACTAGTGTATGGAAAATCATGTCATTTACCAGTTGAAATGGAACACAAGGCATATTGGGCTTTGAAATTTCTGAATTTTGATGAGAAGGCATCCAGGAAGCACAAAAAGATCCACTTGTTGGAGCTGGAGGAAATGCGATTAACAGCTTATGAATCCTCAAGACTTTACAAAGAAAAAGTCAAGACCTATCATGATAAAAAGCTATTGAAGAAAGACTTCAAACCGGGACAACAGGTACTACTTTTTAATTCAAGATTGAAATTATTTCCCGGTAAGCTGAAATCCAAATGGTCTGGACCTTTTGTTATCAAGAAAGTTCGATCTTATGGTGCAATAGAGCTATACGACCCACAATCTCAGAATCCTGACAGAACATGGGTAGTAAATGGTCAGAGGTTGAAACTGTATCATGGTGAAGAATTTATACGGGCACACAACACTGTACATTTGATTTCGCCCATTGAGGTAAAAGCGTTAAGCTAATGATGTTAAAGAAGTGCTTCCTGGGAGGCAACCCAGTTCTAATTTCTGCTTTTCTTTTCTTTTATGTATGGCATAATGTGGAACTTTCTTCATGATCATTACATTGGGGTATATCAACTTATTTTGAAGGATAGATATAAGGGTTTCAATTTCTTGAGGAAGGGACTGAAAAATAACTTAAAATTTTTTTTTCTGAAAAATAGTCCTTTCGCTAAGCGCAAGCCTTGCGCTAAGTGCATCTTTTGTCATGCGCTAAGCGGAGATCTCTAGCGCGTAGCACTCAACCCTTGCATCTTAGGCTGATTTGGTTTGCTAAGCTGGCCAAGGCTGAGCTAAGCCCATTTCAATTCGATTTGAATTCGGCTAAGTGATGGCCAGCTCACTAAGCGCATCGTATTCAATGGCTAAGCGCGACATGTCGCCGCTAAGCCCAATTCTTTGCGGCCTAAACTGGGGTTCATTGAGCTAAGCGCTACTCATGCCAGCTAAACCCAATTCCTTGTGGCCATAGAAGCGCTAAGCGATCCATCTTCCGCTAAGCGCCTGCCCCCATGTATTCAAGATGCATTATTTTAGCTAAGCCGACCCAGAGCCAGGCTTAGCGAGAGTTGCAGGTTTTATGATCTGCAGAATTCGCTAAACGCCTGTTCTATGCGCTAAGCCCAGCTAAAAAAATTCAGATTTTGAATTTCAAACTTGGGCTAAGTGCGCAGTTCCACTAAGCGACTCGCTTTGAGAAACCAAACGTCTCTCTGGCTCGCTTAGCGTTGCGGTTCACTAAGCGAGAGGGTCGAAAATTGCTTAAGTAAATTTACTGAACATTGCATGTATTCTCTCTCTCACACCCAACTTCGTGCATTCTTGCTTTCTTTGTGCATCTTCACGCATCGTCAGCGATAAAAGATCCAAGTAAGTTCCTCATTTCTTTTCTTTCTCTTTTATTCTGTTGAACCTTAGGTTAGAAAACCATAGAATTTAGCTTTTAATTTTTAGGGTTTTAATGTTTTTGGATTAGTGCAAGATTAAGATTTTGTGAATGATTGTGCTGTGTAGATAGTTTTGACTGGTTTGCATGTTTGATATGCCTTTTAGAGGCTCAAAAATGGAAGAAAACGAACTGCATTTTCTATGTTTTTTTCTGGAAAACACGATGAACTCGCTATGCGAGGCCATCAAAATTCATTGAATATATGCGTTTTTGGACAAACTCGCTAAGCGCGCCTACCGCGTTAAGCGAGTTCATCTTTTGAGGATGAACACTCATCCTCTTGTTGAGATGCCTGTGGCTAAGTGAAGCTGATTTGCTAAGCCCAGGTAACTTAGTCAATTTTTTTGTTGGAAGTCGCGCGCTAAGCCGAGCCTATCTGGGCTAAGCTCATTTCATTGCGGCAACCATTGGGCTAAGCGAGCCTAGCTCGCTAAGCCCACATACTTAGTGAAATTTTTTGAAATTATAGGGTCGCTAAGCGCAACCCTGCTGAGCTTAGCGCTTATCTGTTGCAGCTATCATTAGGCTTAGCGAGCAGTCGCTCGCTAAGCCAATTTTGCAGAAATAGAATTTTCTGCAATATCTGCTAAGCGACCTTCCTTGTCGCTAAGTGGTAGTGTTATTTTGTGAAGGCGCGCTAAGCGGACCATGTCCCGCTAAGCCGCCAATGTTTTTCTTAGTCTTATTTGTCTATTTTTCAAATTGAATAACTTGTGGTGTAACTAACTTTTTTGGGTTCCTTTGTGTTGCAAATGGCCTCCAGGAAGCGTAAGAGCATTGGGGCAAGGCCAACTGCTCAGTATGATACTAGACGGTTCCATTCGCTTGATGCTTGGAACCGTTATACAGATAATGTCTTGGGGAGGAGCATTTTGCCAGAGAGGAAGGTTGAAATATACCAAACAGAGTTCGATGACTTCAAGACAGAGTTGGAGAGGCGTAATCTTCACAAACGCCTCACCAACTTGGCTGATGGGACTATTGATGTTGCTTTGGTGAAAGAATTTTATGCTAATCTCTACAGCTCTGAGGATCCTTCACCAAAGCAAGCCAGAGTTAGAGGCCAGTTGGTGAAGATAGATGTTGACAACTTTAACATATTTCTAGAGACTCCTGTAGTCCTAGAGGAGGGGGAGACATTACCCACCAACTCTAGGTACTGCAGGTTACCCACAGACCATAGAGAGATTGAGGTTGCTCTTTGCATACCAGGGAGGGGGTTCATTTTGAATGTTGAGGGCCATCCAGGGAGGACTCTCTTACTCCAACTTGGACCCTACATCTCATACATCAGATCTTACTGTGGACAGAGCCAGTTGATCTTTGGCTTGGTCTCTCATATGGACATGAACATCGGCGCTCTCATCTCAGGACAGATGACTTTTATTGCCCAGTCTAACTCTTGCAGACTTGGGTTTCCTACTTTGATTACCGCCTTATGCCAAGCCCGAGGGGTTGTCTCTGACAGCCTCACATTTGAGCGCCTAAGCCCAACCATTAACTTAGCCTACATCAGTAAGAACTGTTGGAACCTTGATGATCTAACAGTTGCTTTCCGGGGGACTAGGAGGGCGAGGGAGAGGCCAGCTGATATTCCATCTTCTTCCGCAGCTCCAACACCTACTTCTGCAGCTCCTTCAGTTCCAACCCATGTTGACTCACAGCACAATGAAGCCATGCTTCAAAGTATTCATCAGGGTCAGATTCTATTGCTACAGAGTCTATAGTTGGTAGCTCCTCCAGGATCCATCCTATTAGTGGAGCAGTTCTTAGAAAGGGTAGCCTGGCCTAGGGCCCAACCTTCTCTTGATAGGGAAGATGAAGGTCCCACAGCTCAGGTACCCCAACAGGTACAAGATGCTTCCTCCGAGACCACCATTCCAGAGCCATTCATTCTTCATCCTAAGGCAGAGGAAGAACAGGCAAGACCAGAGACTACTACTACTCCTGAGAGATCACTTGAGGGCACATCAGAGCCTCCTACTCCAGTAGCAGACCTCTCCTCACCACAGCCTGCAGTTGACCCTTCCACTCCTATACTTGACATACTAAAGGACCAGACCACACCAGTCCTGACACTGAACACCTCTCCTCCAGCTACTCCAGTACTTCACTTGACAAATGAGGAGGATGCTCAGACACAGGACACCCAGGACCTGTCTCAGGGATTTTAAATTCCTGATGATTTTGCTTTTTGGATAATGATTATAACTATTATATTGTAGTACATTGTGTTAGTGATTTTGGTTTATGTCTCTATATACTTGTGTTTTTTTGTGAATAGTTAGTATGCATGTTTTGAAGCATACAAAACAGTTTGACTTGACATGATGATTATGCAGTGACACACGTTTATCGTTCTGTGAAATGGGTGTTATAGACTACTTTTTGATTGAATGCATGTTTATGATGAAGAATGTGTTCCTTTTCATAAGTTTGAGCTAGTGCGTATGTTAGACAAAGAAAGAACAAGAATGTGAGCTTGCAATTAGAATTGTTAGTCAGTAGACAGGTTGATTGAGAAAGAAAAGCTTGAACCATAACCGGTGAGAGTGAGATCTTAAACTGTGAGTGAACGACAAGCATTGAGTAATAGTCTTTGCATCAATCTCTGAATTTTAGAATGAAATGTATGAATGAGGACATGATGAAGGCCATAATTGTATATACAAGCCAATTGACCAAAAAGCTTACCTTGAATTATAGTTGTATCCTTTGCACCCTTTGTGAGCTAAATTACATTTTCAAAATTGAACCCTGAACTTGAATGAATATCTCCAGATACCCTGCTTAGATTCTAGGAGAGCAGATGGTTCAAGGCAATTTACCCCAAATTTGGGGGAGTTAACCGGGATGTAAAATGAAAGGTAAAGCACATCAGCACACATAACAAATAAGTTGTGTTAAAAAAAAGAGAGAAAAAGAAATCAAAGAAAGTGTGTGTTGTTGTAATAAGGTCAAATACAAGTTAAAGTGAAAGGCTAGTGAATAAGCTAATTGTATTGAAAAGACTACTTGGATAAATCTAGGATTTGTGCTCTCTTAGAATCTAAGCCTTTGAATCCTAGAAAAACCCAATTATTTTTGTAGCCAAGCCTCACTACAAGCCTGTAAAAGTCCTTCTGATTCTGTTTATGCTTTTCTGACTTTATGGCTTGAGATGAAGTTCAAAGATTGGACCTCTTGCTAGTTGTTATTGATGAATAGCTTACACACTTGTGCTTGAGTGAAATAGTAGTCGTGAGACTGTGGTTTAAGCTACTTTCCTTGATATCTGTCTTATGCCTAACTTCAATTAATTGTACAGGATACATTTTATTCTTCTCTTTGAATAACTGAATGCTTTGTGAAAGACAAGTGATGAGGGAATTTTGCTTCATTCTATTATCATGCAATCAACAGCTTTTGTTGCATACACCTTTGTAAATAGTCACTGCATATTCTTGTCACTTGGGGACTAGTGAGCTGTTCTTTATTTGCTTGAGGACAAGCAAAACTATAAATTTGGGGGAGTTGTTAGTCGATGAATACTACTAACTTTTGTGTAAGAAATCTGTGCAAATTGTATCTAACTCCTCCCATTTATGGTTATTTTGTAGTGTTGTAATTACTTTTTGTTAAATATAGGTAATAAGTATGTAGTACTCTCATTTTGTGTATTTAATAATCATTTCCTTTCAATTTCAGGTTAATTAGGCAAGTTTGTGAAGTGCTGATTTTGATCTGCTCACTAAGCCAATCTGCCAGCTTAGTGAGCCATCCGCTGAGCGCACCACTCTTGAGGCTAAGCACGAGGAAGAATCTGGAAGAAGGATGAGTTGGACACACGTGCTAAGCGAGGGCTCATCCCGTTAAGCGCACCGCTTGCATGCATCCACTAAGCAAGAGACGAGCGCTAATCCAAAATTTACTTATGCTCGCTAAGCGAGCCAGAGTTACGCTAAGCGCGCAAGCACCAACAAGGCCACCTATTTAAGCCTGAAATCAGAAATGGAAGGGGATTTTGGGAAATTCTCAAAGCTTTTGCATGTTTAGAGATTTCTAGAGAGAGAAAGGTTTAAGTTCCAGAGAGTTTTGAGAGCTTTTGTTGTGCGAAGACTGGTAGAGAACTGAGCTTGAAGAGGAAGCCATCCTGAGAGCATGATATGAGTCTGTGAGTGATTGTGAGGTTCTAGAGGTGGAGGATATGGAAGCAAAGCTTCCAAGCTTATTTTGATGATGCCAAAGACTCAAGTCAAGAATCAAGATTCAAGCAAGTTTCAAGAATCAAAGAGTCATTCAATCAAGAATCAAGATTCAAGTGAAGACTCAAGATATGCAAGAAACTCAAGAAAAACATCAAGATAAGTATAAAAAGAATTTTTCAAAGAAAAGATTGAATAGCACAATTTGTCCAAAATAATTTTTCAAAGAAAAATCTTTAACCTGAGTTTTTACTCTCTGGTAATCGATTACCATAAGGCCGTAATCGATTACCAGAAGCCCAAAATAGTTTTATAACTGATTTACAAAGTAGTAATCGATTACCATGGGCATGGAATCGATTACCAATGTTTCTGAACGTTGAATTTCAAATCTCAAGAGTCACTACTTGTGATAAAACATTTTCAAACTTGTGTAATCGATTACACAACATTTGTAATCGATTACCAGTATTTCGAAACGTTGGTTTTCAAATCTAAACATGAAGAGTCACAATTGTTGATGTGTAATCGATTACACTATAATAGTAATCGATTACCAGTAACTGGTTTTGAAAAATAAATTGCCAAGAGTCACAATTTTTAAAGTGACTAGCTTTTGAAAAATTTGCCATGAGTCACAACTTTTAAAGTGACTTGTTTTGAAGACAATCACAACTTTTAAAGTGATTAGTTTGGAAGAGAGTCACAACTTTTAAAGTTACTAGTTTTGAAGAAATTGCCAAGAGTCACAACTTTTAACATGGTTTCTTCAAGAGCCATCAAATGGCTATAAATATGTGACCATGGCACAAATTTCAATATTGATTATTTACTGAATCATTCTCAACATCTTTCTAAGAGTTTTTGTTCAATACTTGCTTTGTCAAGAAAAGTTCATTGGGCAAAAACTTTTGCTATTCTATTTTCCTCTCCTCCTCCATTCTTACAAAAAGATTTTCAAGAGACCTACTCTTGGTGACTATTTTCAAGAGAAGGTCTTCTTGGTTGAACATTGAACACAAGGGACCAACGTTCCTTGGGTTCATTGCAAGAAGTAGGATTTGCATCTTGGTTGATCACTAGACACAAAAGACCAATGTCTTTTGGGTTCATTGGAAGAAGTGGGTACAACTTCTTGGTTATTATCACTGGACACAAGGGACCAACGTTCCTTGGGTTCGTTGCAAGAAGTGGGAATAACTTCTTGGTTGTAATCACTGAACACAAAGAAGGGGATTCCTTTGTGGTTCATTGCTTGTATAGGATTTTACAAGGATAGTGGAAATCTCAAGCGGGTTGCTTGGGGTGGACGTAGGCACGGGTTGTGGCCGAACCAGTATAAATCCAGTTTTGCATTCTCTCTTCCCTTAACTCTTTTAATTTTAGTTGTCTTTACATTTCCTTACATTTCCTTAATCTCTTTTACTTTTTGTTGTGTTTATATTCCTTTAAGTTACTTTCCTTCATTTATTATTTCAATAACTTTTTAACAAAGAAATAATTGAATCTAGGGAATAATAAAGAAAGGGAAATTTTCAATTAGGAATAGTCAACAAAATCTTAATTCAACCCCCCTTCTTAAAATTTCTGAAGCCACTTGTCCAACAGAGGAGACATCCCCACTACTTGTATTTCTTCAATCCTTCATTTATCTCTTCTCTTTCTTGTAAAGGAAGCTTCCCAGATATGGAGAGTTAAATCCTCTGTTGGTTCTTCCTTGTAGGTACTTGATGTAAATACCTGTATATCTATTTAATGATGTTTTATGTGTTGTGTGCTTTCAGTGTGCTTTTGCCTTGATCACGTAGATGCATGCTTTGTTAGGATCATTCAACAGTGGAAACTGGTCTAATTCTTAGAACTTGATAGGACAGGGCTAGTTTATTGTATTATCACGAGGGATCAGGGTACGGTAACCTAGTTGTTTGTATGTTTGTCTTAATGCAGTTCTGGTCGAGTTTAGTCCAACAAGAGGAATCTGAGGATGATGCTTGATCAGGATTAGGCTAGACTATCACGAGGAATCGGGGTTTAGCATTTCAGGAGACACCATAGAACACATGAGCATTGTTAAGTAGAGAATATCCTTATAACATCAGGCACCTAATAGGAAGACCAACGCGTTGTCTACTTGTCTTTACACATCATTAATCACGTGATTTTCCTTTTTAATAGTTAGTTTACATACCTGTTCATAGTCCACACATATCTTTTCATACTAGACACCTATTCACTGAATATAGATTTACCAAGTAACACAAGTTCCCCGAGAGTTCGATACTCGGTTCTTACCGTTTTATACTACTTGCGCGATCCGGTGCACTTGCCGGGTTCAAACATCCGGCAGTTCGATAACCTACCCCTGCCCTATCCAGTTCTAAGGATGCAGTACATTTTCCGATGCTAAAGCTCCTAACCTTACACACAAATGGGTGGTCAAGCCACAAGCATGCATAACATAAGCACAGATAGAAACATTGAACACACAAAAGCAATTTCAAATAGATAGTAATAATATTTACATCAAGTACTCAGCGGAATTTCCCAACAAAGGATTCTAGCCCTCCATTACAAGGGAGTACCTTTCACAAAGAGGAGAAAGGTTTCAGAGAAAATACCAGATTAGAAAGAAGTGGGGATGTCTCCTCTACCTCTAGGAACCTAGGAATCACTCCTAAACCAAAAATCTACCTAAAAGTTAGGGCATTTTTCTTCCTTGCTCAGCTTTTCCTCTGTTCTTCATTCAGCACTAAGCTCATGTAGTCTATTCAGACCTCTCTTCTCATTCTCTGCAATTCAGGCTTAAAAAGGGCTTTTTGTCCGCAAAGGAGCGCTTAGCGCCAATTTCGCACTTAGCGCGAGTAAGTGAAATTTGGCTTAGCGTCATTCTCGCGCTAACGCAGAAGAGACAATCTTCTTGCTAAACGAGCTGATGACGCGCTGAGCGCGTGATGACATGGCAAATTCTCTTCAATATTCATCTCACTCGCTAAGCGGCTGATGTCTCGCTTAGCGGTTGAGTCTCGCTAAGCGCACAGTCGAGGCTTAGCGAGACTGCAGCTTTTGCACCTTCAAAATTTTCTCATTTTTACCTGGAGTTGAAGTGAAATTTACATTAAATTCATATGGAAAACTTCTACTGAGCAAATATAAAAACTAAACAAGAAATATTTACAATCCTACCAAAAAGAACCATAAATTGGGAGACATATATACATTTTTGAAAACTTTTCTATACAAAAGTTAATCGTGAAACACTAACACCTGACACCTAACACCTAAACCCTAACCTAAAACCCACATAAACTAAAGCCCAGACACTAAACCCACCCTACATAATCTAAAGCCTAGACCCTAAACCCTAAGCTAACCCCTAACATATATAACATAACACCTAACCTAAATTACAATCAGTAAACAAAGCCTAATCTCTACGCTATCAATTAAAAAAAACCCATCTAACTAAACTAAACCCAATATATAACCTAACAACTAAACCACAACCTAAACCCTCACAACTAATATATAACCTAACAACTAATAATAAGCCCAAAGCTCAAGCCTAGCCACTAACCCTACCCATACAGATCTACCATTTATAATAGTCTCAATAACATACCAACAGACATATTAAACCCTAACACCTAAACTAAACCATTAGATCAACAATAACTACTAAAAAACCCTACACCCTAAGTCAAACCCCACGCTCAACCCTTGGCACTAGAATAAACCCTAACCGCCAACCCTACCCACTAACATAAACACTAACATACCACAACCTAGCCAATAACCCTAACCCTAACATAAACACTCCTCTAATATCTATTTTTATTCAAATATATTAAACATCATAAAACAATAATGTAACAAATATATTAAACATACAAAACATATTTATACAAAAAATAACTAAACTATTTAAAAAAAATGGAAACCTTCTTACGGAAGAACTTCTTCCGTAAGAAGAAGTTTCTTTTTACGGAATAACTTCTTCCGTATTAAGAAATTTCTTCTTACGGAAGTTCTTCTATATTAAACTTACGGAAGAAGTTCTTCTGTATCAAGTTACGGAAGAACTTCTTCCGTAATATGAAATTTCTTAATACGGAAGAACTTCTTTTGTAAGAGTCTTACGGAAGAAGTTCTTCCATTAGACTATTACGGAAGAAGTTCTTCCGTATTAAGAAATTTCTTCTTACGGAAGAAGTTCTTCCGTAGAACTTCTTCCGTAACTTTAAATTTCTTCTTCTGTAAGAAGGTCCATCTGCAATAACGCATACGGAAGACCTTCTTCCGTATGCTAAAAATGTTTCAAGTCCCACAATTTCACAAAAAATGGAAGTCCTCTACCCTAAAGCCAGAAAATCCTAAACTAAATCACCATTGGACATTAAAGGGGAGGGGAGATAGGAGGTACTAACCTCGACGGCGGAAACGCAGCATCGACACCAAAAAAGCTCCCAAAATGAATGGAAATGGCAACAGCAACCTTGCGAGAGCGGAGGAAGAAGGAACACACAAAATGAAGAAAGATGAAGAAAGGCGGAAAGGTGGGACTTTTGGGTGCGCATGGTTTTTTTAAATTTTAATAGAAGGGCAATTTAGCCCATTCACATAATTGCTGGGTGCACCAGCAATGTTGCTGGGTGCACCTAGCAACTCCTTTCGATTCTGCAATTTAGAATGGAAATTGCTATGGGCCTCATTGCAATTGTTGTTGATGCTTATGATTTGGATTATCTTTTTTATTTCAAAATGTTCCTTCCCACTAAATCATTATTCTGTTAAATAAAATGTATAAATCATGATTTCATTGCTTGACCAAATTTGTATCCCCCTTATCATAATTGGATCGTGATTCTACTGCATACATGCACAACGGGAGATTTCGTTATATTATTTTTATTGCCCTAGACATAATAATAAAATTATGATTTTATTATTTTCTTTACACCCAATAGAACGGAATCTGGATTTCGTTGTGATAAAAAAAGTTAGACTCCATTGTAGTGTCTTTTAAAAAAATTGAAAAAAAGAAAAATATATTCATTCTTAGATTTTTGTTGATTGAACATTGTAACACTGCATTTAGTGATTGCACACTTTTTTTTTCTAATACGCATACCAACTGTATTCAATATAGATGCAATCTAAACTGTTTATATTGTTGGTGAGATCTCCACCGTTGGTATGGATCTCGAGAGAATGGTAGATCATCTAATATAAATAGCAATATGGGTTTGATGCAAATTAACATCTTTGATTGATTCACCATATTGCTTAAACCATGAAGAGTGTATCTGTTGTTGTGTATTACGATGGTGACTTGATTTCATCTTTTGAATGGATATTGTTTGAATGTCCCAGAGGTCCTAAAGTTGTCACAATAAGCGAGGACATAGTGTTTGATGCTTTAAGGAAAACAATTATGGATGTCATCGAAGGTTATAGAATTTTACCTCATTCGTTTTATCGTCAACTTGTTTTATTTAGATGATAGTTGTGTTGAATACAAGTGTATGAAGCTCAAACATGACAATGATGTGGGAAAGATATTTTTCATCTTTTCATAATTTAGTAGCAACGGTCTTATTGATTTGAATGCAACTTTTGACCGACCTCTAGATGAAATTCTTGTTCTAATGCACAAACCAAGGAAACCAAGATCTACTAATGAGATCATTGCTCTAATGCATGATAAATATGTAGTCATGTTTTACTTTATAAAAATCATACATTGTTTGTTTGCTTTTTAAGAAGAAAAGTTTGTATTATCAATGTTTGTTGGATCAAGTGGCCTCAGAATAATTAAGAAGGGGGGGTTGAATTAATTATTAATGTGTGTTGACTAATTAAAAATTATCCTTCTTAATATTACTAGATTCAATTAAGCTTTTACTACTAAGTTAAGAAAGTAAAGAACAAAAACAAAAACTAGATTCAATTAGTCCTTTGAATGAAAAAGATGAATAGCACAAGTTTTTTAACAATGAACTTTTCTTGGAAGAGAAAGTGTTGAACAAAAACTTTTAGAAAGATGAAGATAAATGAATTAGAAAGTTCTGTTGAAAGTGTTGAAAGAATGAAAGAAGATATTGAAAGATTGATTGAAAGATTCATGCCATGGTCACATATTTATAATCATTTGATGACTCAAGTTAAAGTTTGTGACTCTTTGGCAATTTCTTTAAAACTAGTCACCTTTTAAAAATTGTGAATCTTTTGAAAACTAGTCACTTAAAAAGTTGTGACTTTTGAAAAAATCTTCAGAAACAAGTCACTTTAAGAATTGTGACTTTTGGAAATTTATTTTTCGAAATCAGTCATTGGTAATCGATTACCATTATAGTGTAATCGATTACACATCAAAAGATGTGACTCTTCATGTTTAAATTTGAAAATCAAAACATTTAGAAACACTGGTAATCGATTACAAGTATTGTGTAATCGATTACACAAGTTTAAAATGATTTGAAAATGTTTTATCACTAGTTGTGACTCTTGAAATTTGAAATCTAACGTTTTAAAATATTGGTAATCGATTACATGATTATGGTAATCGATTACAGCTTTATAAATCAATTTTGAAAACAATGCTGGCTACTGGTAATCGATTACCAGAGAGTAAAACTCTTTGGTAAAAGATTTTGTGAAAAATTTATTGTGCTACTCAATGTTTTGAAAAACTTTTTTAGTACTTATCTTGATAGAGTCTTCTCTTGATTCTTGAATCCTGAGTCTTGATTATTCTTGAATCTTGATTCTTGAAACTTAATTGAATCTTGAAACTTGATTATTCTTGAATCTTGATTCTTTGAAACTTAATTCTTGAAGCTTTTTGACTCCTGATTCTTTGGAACTTGCTTAACTCTTGATTATTTGGCATCATCAAAATAATCTTGGTAGACATTGCTTCCACAATGTTGATGTTTGTTTTATGAATCAATTGAAGAGATTTTTGTTGTTACTAGGCTCGTCTTGTTTAAACAATTGTTTAATGCAAAAAAATGGTGTTTGATAATAATAAGAATAATAATATGTCAAAATAAAAAAAATTGTACATACTATATCAAAAGATAATAATAATGATAAGGGTAAATAATAACTTTTGTCCTTAAATGTATAATTCACTGACAAATGTGTCCCTGAAAGATGAAAATACAAAATTTAGTCCTCAAAAGTGTAAAAAGTACGACAAATATATCCAGCCGTTAACTTTTGTTTGTCCTCGTTAATAAAATAGTCTACGTGGCATAAAGGGATGGATTTATCACTGAAATGATTGCTAGCTTGATCATCTCTAATTGTTAACATAGAGACATATTTGTTATATAATATTCTCATGACTTTTCTTCTTCCCACTCTCTAGGAATAGGAATGTGTAAATAGCCACTTTTGTCCCTGAATGTGTAACTCGCTGACAAATGCGTCCCTAAAAGATGAAAATACAAAATTTAGTCTCCGAAAGTGCAAAAAGTGCAACAAATATATCTGACTGTTAACTTCCATCTGTCACCATTAATAAAATAGCCAAGATTCAAAGAAGTGAAATATGTGATATATTTATATTTTATTTATAGTAAATTGTGACTAATTATTATAATTTGAAAATTTTTGTAATGATTGGTACACTATTACAATGTTTATTTTGGTAAACTGGTACAATGTTTATTATGGATAATTTTTATTGTGACAGACAAATTATGATTGATAATCAATATTATCATTATTATTATGTTTGTTTCTATTATGATTGTCAAGGTCTTAGAAAGGGCTACCTACAGAGGATTCTGACCGGTGGAGGATTTCGACCAACGATAAGTTGAGTGAAGTGTCATCGTGTGAAGTGTTGTAGTACGAGAGCCATCGAGAAGTGAACAATTAAGGGTGTTACAATCGCCAAGGCTAGGGCTAGCTGCTAATAGGACCATTGGACCTCGATTTAGAGGAGGTTCAGTTGATCAATTATAGGGACCACTATGTGTTGGACAAATGGCCTCAGTTATCTTAAGAAGGGGTGAATTAATTTCCCACTAACAAACTTTTAACCCCCTTCTAAATGATATGCTTAGAATGCAAAAGTAGAAGTAGCAATCAATTTAATAATGTTCTTTAAACATGCAAGACAAAATTGATTGCAATAATATAAATGAGATAAGGGAAGAGAGAAATGCAAACTCGATTTATACTGGTTCGGCCACTTCCCGTGCCTACGTCCAGTCCTCAAGCAACCCACTTGAGATTTTCCACTCTCTTTGTAAAAATTCTTTTACAAAGTCTGAACCACACAGGGACAACCCCATCCCTTTTGTTTAGGAATCCTTACAACTTAAGAGACCCTCGGTCCCTTAATCAATCTCTTTGAATAAGAAGAAGAAGAAGAAGAATTCTCTCTTTAAGAGAAGAATATTACAATTGAAGTTCATGGATGAACTCTTAATGGATTTGCAAGTGTTTGCCCAAGAGTTGTTGAGAGAGCATTTGGCAATGAAGTTCTCTTGGAATATCTCTCTCTTGCTTTTAGAAATTAGACACACATATATATAGGCCCTTCATGCCTTTCCAAAATGGTTTAAAGAGATGTGTCTTTTCAAAAAGCCTTTTCTGAATTTTTTCACTGGTAATCGATTACAGGTTTCTAGTAATCGATTACACAGTTATATTTTTAAAGGGTCATGACTTTTGAATTTGAATTTCAAGAGTTCCGTTGCTGGTAATCGATTACAAACATCTGGTAATCGATTACAGGTTCAAAATTCAAATTCAAAACCTTTTTTAACAGCTATTTTTCAAACTTGTCTTCTAGTAATCAATTACACTGCCTGATAATCGATTACCAGAGCCTTGAATGTCTTGGAAACACTTTGTTTTGTGGCAAGGCTTGATCTTAAAGAAATCTTAAAGCAAGGCTTTGTTTGTTGAAGCAATCTTTATTAATCTTGAAGCAATGCTTATCCTTTGAAGCAACCTTGTTTGATTCTTCTTTGGCATCATCAAAATTATGTATACATACATTCACACTATGTTTGTCATGTTTGGATCCATCATGAGCAGTTAGTGCTAAAGGTTGTTAGCCATAGTGCCCAAATGCTACCACTCCCTACTCATATGCAGGTGAAGGCTTATGTGGAGTGGTTTGGGTATTAAGACCTTGTTACTTTGCGGTATCATGCCACAAACAAGGGCTTTGTGAATTCCTTTATGGAGAAGTGACACCAAGAGATGTCTTCCTTCCACCTTTTTTTCGGAGAAATGACTATCACTCTGGATTATTTGTCTTGTCTATTGCACCTGCCTGTGACAGGCATGTCCATTGATCATGTCCCCTCCACCTTTGGTATAGATGCGGTGAAGATTATCAATAGTTGTGTTAAGAAGGGTGGTAGAGGCGGTTGATTAATGTATTATTACCATTAGGTAAATAGCCATTTTTGTCCCTGTATGTGTAATTCGCTGACATATGCGTCCCTGAAAAATGAAAATACAAAATTTAGTTCCTGAAAGTGTAAAATGTGCAACAAATATATTCGGTCGTTAACTTCCATCCGCCACCGTTCATAAAATAGCCTACATGGCACAAAGGAATGAATTTGTCATTGAAATGATTGCCAATATGACCATGCCAACTAGATTGGACGAAAATGATTGCCAACATATCAATAATCACTTATTGACATTTTCATCCAATCTAGTCAGCATGGCCATGTTGGCAATCATTTCATTGACAAATTCGTCCATCTGTGCCATGTAGGCTATTTTATTAACAATGACAGATGAAAGTTAACGACCGAATATATTTGTCGCACTTTTTACACTTTCGAGGACTAAATTTTGTATTTTAATCTTTAAGGGACACATTTGTTTGTGAATTACACATTTAGGGATTGTCAGAACCTAATTTCATCTGGGGACTATTATTCACTGATATTTTGATTCTTGCTAGTTAAATTACAGTGTTCGACACCAGTTACTGCACGAAGCAAGGAATCACTCAGTGTTTTGATTAAGAATACAAAAGGATACCAAGGAAGGGGGCAAAAGCATCATTTTTAAAATTTTCCTAGACCCCAGCTCGCCCAGGCTAGCATCTGACTCGCTTGGGCCATGAAATGGCTTCATGGCTATGCAACCAGCTCAGTTGGCCGAGCTTCAACCGCCCCAAGGTGGGTTTTCTCCTAAAAATAGGCATGCTAGGGGGGGTTTAAGGGGTTCAAAGGGTCAGCACTTGAGAGAATTGAGAGAGAAGAAGAAGAAAGAGAGAAAGAAGAAAAAGAAAGAAGAGGAAAGGAAGCCGAGGCGCTACCGAATCACGACGGTGATCATTCTCTACGTCATTTCTTGTTCTGTGTTCTTCATGCGACAGTCGTTAAGTTTTGTTTTTAAGGATTTAATGTAATCTATGTACCCTTAGGGGTCCCCCTTTGTTATTATGTGCATATTCATCTTCTCCATTTATCATCGGTAATCTCATTTTTTTTTGTAAAGTTTAATCTTAACCGATCACTAGTTTCATAAGGTTGTCTTTAAAGAGATCGAAGGTTAATAAACAAAATCAAAATAAAACCAACTCATAACTGAACTTCTCTCCATCAAAAAGTCACTCGAGATCATTTCAAGGTCCAACGCCTTAACGACCTTTTTGCTTTTAATTAAAATGAATCTTTCAAAAACATAAAATCAACTCAACACATAAACATTCAAACTTAAAGAACTACGTAGGTCTGAATTCCTCATCGCACCTGAGGATACGTAGTAGCAAGTGCAGTCCCCTTGTCGATCCCAAAAAAAAATATAAAAAGGAAAAATAAATAATTTTGAAGTCACATTGTGCACACTCGATTAAAGGCTACCATCCCTTGTGACGGGCGCGTGGGGTGCTAATACCTTCCCCATGCGTAAACAACTCCCTCACCCTTATTTTCAAAATTCGCAGACCTCTTTTTGGTTTTTCTAACGTTTTCCTTAAATAAATGTTGTTGACGACTCCCACACGTTTTCTTTTTAAGAAGACACCTTTGCTTTTCCCCTCACCCTCTCGTCGAAGGATAGGTTGTGACAGATGGCGACTCCACTGGGGACTTGTTAGAGAGTTAAGTCATTCGATTAGTGTGTGATTTTCCCTTTTATATTTTGTTTTGTCCATATTTGTGTATAACCTTTGCTATGTTATTGTGTTTGGTGTGTGTTTGTCTATCTATTACATTTATGTGTGCTATTTTCCCTTTTATCTTTTGTTTTGTCCATTTTTGTTCTATACACACATGGCACCTACAGCTTTGCACACACGTTGAGATATTAGGCCCTATACCCGGGTCTGTGTGAGACATAGGGAGTGGAGGCCGATCTTTGGTCATGCTGGGTCTCTGACTTGCTTGATAATAGTGAAGCCTCATCTAGAGTTTTCCTCTTTTGATAATGCATTTTTGCTGGTAGTCCCTACCGCCACAATGTTGTTACCAAAGAGGATGATATCTTTAGAAACCATTAAAGATACATAAAACCACCCTTGGGAGTTGTCACTGGATAGTGAACTTTTTTATCCTTTCCATAGGGTTCCTAAATTAGGGACATGGAACAAACTCACTATGTTTTGTTTCCTTGATCAAATCATGTATATCTTTATAACATCATAAATGGATATATCATTCCTGCATTTATCATTTATCATATTCATGCATTGCATTTGCATAAGTCATCCCATTATCATACATCTTCATTTAGCATGCTTTTGTTCTGCCAATTGCATACATTCTATTTTCATCGTTCGCATGTTATGTTCATTCATACATGATCCTAACACATAGTTGCTCATGCCTTGCATTTTCCTCACGAAAAAAACAAAAACAAAAAACAAAAAGAAAGTCACAATGAAGCGTGAAGTTTACACCACCTTCTTAGTTACATGTGTTGGGTACCATGAAGATAGCTATAAACAAACCATGATGGGATTATACACTCATTTCTTTTGAAAAATGATTGAAAATCACGTCAACATGGTACCTAATGCATTGTTAACTAGGAAAGGATGGTTCTTCAGGCGTCTCATGTCGATCTCAATCACATTTGTCATGCATAGCATAAGTATGCCCTAATCATTCATCTCTATGATAGGTTGTCGAAGTATTGACTATCAAAATTTCTATTCCGTGGATTATGGGATCGAACCAAGCACATGCTTTTAAGAAAAGGTTTTTATCGAGTCAAGGTCAAGTATGGAAGTAACCAGCTTGCAAAAGTTAGGGCAGAAGATGGATCGAGTTTACATAGCTTCTCTGTCTACTGCCAACACATGATTGAGCTAAATAATTTACAAAAATTAGGGACTGTTGATGTCTATGTTTTATATCCAGTTGCACTTTGAGTCTGACAAGATGTAATGAACAATGTTGTTTCAATGAAAATTTGAATTGATTTGACCCTATGTTCTACTAAATGTCTTGTGTAATACTTCAACAATATATCATGCATCCATGCTTATTTTTCTTTTCACATTGGTTTCATTTCTCATTGCATTCTTTCCTTGAAATCAAAACTGTAATCAAAAGGAAACAATGCGTTTTACGGTGCCCTTATCGAACACGTGCCAAAGCTAGAGTGATGAGCGAAATAGAGGAGGTGCAAGAGCATATGACCACAATGATGGAAGCCATGATGAGTATGAAAAAAATGATGGAGGTCAACACGGATGCAATCGTTTCCGCAAGTACCGCCACTGAGGAGGACCCGACTCACCCATCTGGCCTCAATCAAGTAAATCCTCCAGTCTCAGATATGGTAGGGCAGGGAGGCGACCCCCATTTTGTGCAAGTTTAGAACAAGCATTCCTTCCCACCATATGGCTTGCCTCCCAACTATACACCACCCAATGTTGCACACACTCCCGATTAGAATGTTGATAACTCCGCTCCCATACCCATTGAGAGCCAACAACCCCAATTTGGTCATGCGCAGGTCCCTCAACCCATGGGGGAGACACATGAAGTACCGCGAGACCGCACTCTAGTCGACTTCGAGCCTCACCTCGGATATGCCACTAGGGGGCAAGCATTTGGTGTCGTACCCTTGCCAAACACTTTGGGGGGCCCTTAGTATCGCCCACAACCACAACTACAACCCTTGCATTTTGAGGTGGGAAGACTGCCTCCTGCCATGGTGGAAAGGGGAAAATTTGATCATATAGAAGAAAGGCTGAGGGCCATTGAAAGAGGTGGAGACTATCATTTTCCCGACATGGCCAAATTTCCCACTAGGCTCAACAATATCAATACTCAACCAATATTAGTCCTTCTCATTACTCACCACCCTACCAGCCAAGAACACCCAATCATCCACAAAGGCCGCCCCTAAATCAGCCACAAAACCTACTTGTTGCACATCTGAGGCCAAAAACCACCTTTAATACGAACCAAAACACCAACCAGTGAGGGAATTTCCTAGAAAATAAGCCTGTAGAATTCATCCTAATTCCAGTGTCGTATGCCGACTTACTCCCATATCTACTCAATAATGCAATGGTAGCCATAATCCCAGCAAAGATTCCTCAACTTCCGTTTGCCCGAGGATACAATGTGTCATCATTTTCTCCTATTTCTTAACCCTATTGTCACCATTTTAATTACTGATTAGCCTTAATTGTCAAATTAATTATGTAGTTTTATCATTTGGGCCTATTGAACTAATTTTGTGTTTTTAATTTAATTTCAGGAGAATTATAAGCAATTGGGCTTGAATCCAGAATTGGGCTTGGACTTGAAGAGAGCAGACTATTTTATTCTACCAAATCTTATCTTATCTAGATTTTATCTCATCTAGATATTATTTCATCTAGATCTTATCTTATCTTATCTAGATTTTATTTCATCTAGATTTTGTCTTATCTTATCTTATCTAGATTTTATTTTATTTATGGGCTTGGACTTAAAACAGATTTGTAAGCTTTGGGGCTGAGAACTATATAACATCACCAAGGTTCTAGTTTTAGGGCTCTCTCTCTCTCTCTTTTTCTTTTTAGTTTTAGAGTGCTACTCTCAATTCGTTTTAGTCTCTTTTTCGTTTTAGGAGAGTAATTCTAGTTTTCTTCGTTTTCTATTGATTAATGGAAGGCTAAGTCTCTAGTGTTGTTTTCTCTTGAGGATCAAGCACAACTCTCTTTGAGGTTTTATTATTACTATTGAATTTTGATTAGTTTTTCCTCTTCACCAATTACTCTGCATTTGTTGCTATTAATCCATGCATGCTTAGTGCTAAATTAATTGTCTCTACGCTTAATTTACGTTCATGCTTAATGATCGTTCATGATTATTGGTGTATGTGTTGCTTAATCACATAATGAATGCCTTATGTTAAATTTCGCTTAGTAATTTAATTTAGGGTTGGATTAAGTGGTTGAACTGATAAAGGATAATTTCTCGTAACCTAGATAAGAGACTTGCTTGTGAATCAAGGGGAAACAATGTGTTTTAATTCTGATATTTTGTTGCTCACTGTTTAATTTACAAAGACAAACAACCCCCCCCCCCCCCCAATTCGTTACTGTTTTATTACTATCTGTTCTAAACGTTTGGTTGACCATTGCTCTTTGGGAGACGACCTAGGATCACTTCCTAGATACTGCATTTTTAATGTTTATTTGATTCGGGTACGACCTCGATCAAATTTGGCGCCGTTGCCGGGGAGCAGTGGTCCAAAGGTTCATAATAGCTAGTGATTCGTGTTTTATGTTTAGTTGTTTTACGTTTACTTCTTTTGTTTAGTGTGTTCATGTCGTGTTAGTGTGGTATTAGTATGTTGTGTTAGTGCGTTGTTCTGTTTTATTTGATGTCCTGTTTTGCAATTTAGTAGTACCCCTTGTTAAGTGTTTCCCCTATTTCAGTTTTATGTTTTGCTATGAATAGTGCTTATCGACGAAATTAGAGACTGATTATGTGTTATTGTTCACACAGCATTACATTAGCGACTGAATTAGCGACGACTGTTTACAATTTAATTGGTGATTTTTGTTTTGATGGTTAGGGTTGTTATTTTTGGCTGAATTTTTGTGTGATAGGTTCTTTTGATTCATATTTTGTGTGAAAAATACCAGGAACACTTGGTGTGGTTGGATTTGAGAGATTCAAAAAAAATTGAGAACTTGTGTTTAGCAAAACTTCAAATGGCCATAACTTTTGCTCCAGGTATCAGAATAACTATTATTATATATGTATTTGGGGTAGAAAAAAATTTCCCATATTGTGGCAACTCAGCGGAGCTCGGTTGAGGTCTCTAACTAGCCAAAATCTCTTGTTTACTAGTTTTTTTTCAAGTTTTATTGTTCTATTTTTCTAAACTTTGCTTAGGTAGTTTTCATAGTTAGACTTTGAATTTTTGTTTGAAATTTTTTTTGCTATCTTTTCATGATTTTAGGGTGTTCCTCACAAAATTTCAGCTCATTTTGATATCGTTTGAGTATAGCTGTAGTTTTACCCCCTTGTTAGGTGCTTGTTGAGAAATACATTATTTGCTGCATATAGTGCATGACTAGGGGCAATCCAAGTGATTTACAACCCTTTGATCCTGAAATAGATAGAACCTTTCATAGATTAGTTAGACATAGTGTCCATCCTGGTCATTCTGTGCATTGTGAGCATTCTGAGCATTCTGTTGAGGGTGATTCTGATTTTGAACATTCCACTACTAATTTTTATACTGAGAACATGGCTCAACCTCCACCTTGTGAGAGGACTCTTAGGGAGATGGCGGCACCTGATTTTACTTATGAAAGCTTGCGCATTCAATATCCTGATGAGGGTGTTCCATATATTCTCAAGACTGAACTAATACATTTGTTGCCCAAGTTCCATGGTCTTGCAGGTGAAGATCCTCATAAGCATCTTAAGGAGTTCCATATTGTTTGTTCCACCATGAAGCCCCCGGATGTCCAAGAAGATCATATCTTTCTAAAGGCTTTTCCTCATTCTCTGGAGGGAGTGGCAAAAGATTGGCTATACTACCTTGCTCCCAGGTCTATTTTCAGCTGGGATGACCTTAAGAGGGTGTTCTCAGAGAAATTCTTCCTTGCATCTAGATCACTGCCATCAGAAAAGACATTTCAGGCATCAGGCAACTTAGTGGAGAAAGCTTGTATGAGTACTGGGAAAGATTCAAGAAATTGTGTGCAAGCTGCCCTCACCACCAGATTTCTGAGCAACTTCTTCTTCAATATTTCTATGACGGACTTAGCAACGTGGAGAGGAGTATGATTGATGCTGCCAGTGGTGAAGCTCTTGGTGATATGACCCTTGCCAAGGCTAGGAATTTAATTGAGAAGATGGCTTCCAACTCCCAACAATTCAGTGCAAGAAATGATGCTATTGTTCTTAGAGGAGTCCATGAGGTGGCCACGGATTCATCTTCATCTACTGAAAATAAAAAGCTTGAAGGAAAACTTGATGCCTTGGTCAACCTAGTAACTCAGCTTGCCATGAATCAGAAATCTACACCTGTTGCAAGAGTTTGTGGTCTATGTTCTTCTGCAGATCACCATTTAGATCTTTGTCCTTCTTTGCAGCAATCTGGAGTCAATGAGAAACCTGAAGCTTATGCTACAAACATTTATAATAGACCTCCACAGCAGCAAAACCAACAACAGCAAAATAATTATGACCTTTTAAGCAACAGATACAATCCAGGTTGGAGGAATCATCTAAATCTAAAATGGACAAGCCCTCCACAACAACAATAGTCTATCCCTCCTTTTCAGAATGTTGCTGGTCCAAGCAAGCCATATGTTCCTCCTCCAATGCAGCAACAACAACAACAGCAGCAGCAACAACAAAGACAACAAGCAACTGAGGCCCCTCCTCAACCTTCCTTAGAAGAGTTAGTGAGGCAAATGACCATCCAGAATATGCAATTTCAGCAAGAGACAAGAGCTTCCATTCAGAGTCTAACAAATCAGATGGGGCAGATGGCTACTCAGTTGAACCAAGCTCAGTCCCAAAATTATGACAAATTGCCTTCACAAACTGTGTAGAATCCGAAAAATGTGAGTGCCATCACCTTGAGGTTTGGCAACCAAATTCAAGTGCCTCCACCAGTAGCAGCACCTGCACCTGAACCTGTCAAGCTTCATTCTGCACCTGAAAAAAGAGGATGAGATAGTTGCACAAAAGAGAAAGCTTCCTAACAAAAATTTTCATGCAGGTGGACCTTCTTCTAGTAATTCTGACTTACAGCAGCCTCATATCCCTCTTCCATTCCCACATAGAGCAATTCCAAACAAAAAGATGGAAGAAGCGGAAAAGGAGATCTTGGAGACCTTCAGGAAAGTAGAGGTGAACATACCTCTGCTAGATGCCATCAATCAAATTCCAAGATATGCCAAGTTTCTAAAGGAGTTGTGCACCCACAAAAGGAAGCTCAAAGGCAATGAACGGATTAGCATGGGCAGAAATGTGTCAACATTGATAGGTAAATTTGTTCCTCACATTCCTGAGAAATGTAAGGACCCATGTACTTTCTGTATACCTTGCATTATTGGGAACAATAAATTTGAGAATGCCATGCTAGATCTAAGAGCATCAGTTAGTGTCATGCCTCTGTCCATTTTCAATTCTTTACCTCTTGGACCTTTGCAATCTACAGATGTGGTGATTCATTTGGTAAATAGAAGTGTTGCTTACCCCGCAGGTTTCATAGAGGATGTGCTGGTTCGGGTTGGTGAACTTATTTTTCCTGTTGATTTTTATGTTCTTAATATGGAAGAGGGATTTTCCCATGGTTCAGTTCCAATTATTTTAGGCAGGCCTTTTATGAAAACAGCTCAAACCAAGATAAATGTTTATGCTGGCACATTGTCTATGGAATTTGGTGATATTGTTGTTCATTTTAACATCCTTGATCCCATGAAACATCCATCTGAGGATTATTCTGATGTGAACCTTATGGGGCGGATCGCTTGATACAGGTTACAGAGATTTGGATGACGCCACTTCCAGTGAAGGAAGATAAGTCAGGATAGACGCCACTTCCGGTGAAGGAAGATAAGTCAGGGTAGACGCCACGAGGATTACCTTGATAAGTCTGATAATTGGTTCAACAAGGAACCCAGACAGAAACTCTCACCAAATTTTATCAAATGCCAAAAGTTTTTTTTTATTGAAAACAAAAACCAATACTTATAGTGTATCTGAACAAAAGATAAAAATAGACATGGGCCTTCTAAACAGTTTGGGCCAAAATTACAATAAATAAAAATTATAACTAAAAAACATATTTAACTTGGGCCTTCAAATTAGTTTGGACCTTCAGTAACAATTAAAAGTCTTGATAGTGTCTCTGCCTCTGGGCCTTCATCCTTCTCCACTCGGGGGCTTTGTCCTTCTCCACTTGGGCCTTCGTCCTTCTCCACTTGGGCCTTTAGCCTGTATTTGGCCAATTTCATGATTCTCATCATTTCCTCCTTCTTGGAAAACATTTGTCCTCAAATGTCCAGGATCATCATCGGGTTCAAGTACCACTTCCTTCCTTTTCTTGTGGGCTTGCTTGGCATAGCTTTCATTCTTCTTTGCAATTTGCACCTTCACTTGGTCATACAATTTTTTCACATACTCAACTTTGGCTTGTGCATCCTTATGTTGAGTCTCTTGGGGCTTGCTTTTGTAAGTTGACCTGTTAGGCAATGAAGCTCCGAGAAGGAGATCAACTTGATGTTCTATGCCTCTTGAAGGTGGCAGTCCATGAAGAATCTCCTTAGGAAAGACATTTTTAAATTCCTGCAATAAGGGTTGAACACTAGGAGAAATAGAAATAGTAAACTCATTAGAATTATCAGTAGAAATTTTACTGTCTTTGCAATACTGTAGACAGAGTGGTTCATGAGTAGGTAACACTTTTCTCACTTCACTCACCTCTGCAAAATAATTAAATTTTCTCTCATGTGTATCACTCTCTCTCTTATGTGTATCACTCTTTCTCTCGGGTGTATCACTCTTCTTTTTCCTATTCCTCTGTGGTGCCTCACTATTTTCTTTCTCTTGTTCTCTCTTTTCTCTCATTCTGATTTGGTCATCACACACTTCTCTAGGGGATAGAGGTTTAAGAATAAACAAGAAAGATTTGGATATTCGCCTGTAGAGCTCTTCATTGTTACGGTTCAACAAACGTTGCATTTGTGTAGTCATTGCGTCCAGTAATAAGCGCTGAGATCCGTCCAGTTGATTATATACACCACCATTGTCACCTGCTCCTGCCATGATTAAGGAGCAAAGAATTTTGTAGTAATTTAAAAAAAGATTCTGGACCTCACCACACTCTACTCACGTGTTTCTCTCTTTGATGGTAGTTCACTCGTGTTTGATGCTCTCAATATAGGCTTTTGTGTGATGTTTTCACTCTTGCCTTTTACCACTCGTGTTCCCTCTTAAGTTCCTGGATGGACCAAATTAGACACACCAGGTAATATAAAATAAAAAGAAAAACAATATAATTATCACAGACTGAGTAACAGATTTGATTTGGAATAACAACTCGGACTTGATTTGGATAGCAGATTGGATTTGATTTGGATAAAAGATTAGATTTGATTTGGATAATATATTAGATTTGATTTGGATAACAGATTAGATTGGATTTGGTTAAGAAATTAACAGATATGACCAGTAAACTTCAAATGCTCAAAACTTTTGCTACAGTTGTCCGTTTGAGGCCCACTATATATCAAAACGCTCAGAATTCATAGGAGAATCTAGAATAGGGGATTTGATCCACGATTTTCATTCCAAAAAAAATACCTCTAAATGCCTCAATTTCGTATTCAAAGAACAAACACCCACTTTTTTTTTTCAAAATTTCTGCAACTTTTTTTTGACACAAAGTGTGAAAGACACAAGCAATAAGAACAAGAACGTGACAAGAACAAGAACAAGAATGCAAATAAAAAAACACAAGACGCAAGAACGAAACAATATGTAAATAAGAACACAAATAATAGAACAAGAACAAAACACGAACCTGGCTCTGATACCAGATGATGTGATCCTTACGGGGCGGATCGCTTGATACAGGTTACAGAGATTTGGATGACGCCACTTCTAGTGAAGGAAGATAAGTCAGGATAGAAGCCGCTTCCAGTGAAGGAAGATAAGTCAGGGTAGACGCCACGAGGATTACCTTGATAAGTCTGATAATTGGTTCAACAAGGAACCCAGACAGAAACTCTCACCAAATGCCAAAATTTTTTTTTTATTGAAAACAAAAACCAATACTTATAGTGTATCTGAACAAAAGATAAAAATAGACATGGGCCTTCTAAACAGTTTGGGCCAAAATTACAATAAATAAAAATTATAACTAAAAAAACATATTTAACTTGGGCCTTCAAATTAGTTTGGACCTTCAGTAACAATTAATAGTCTTGATAGTGTCTCTACCTCTGGGCCTTCATCCTTCTCCACTTGGGCCTTCATCCTTCTCCACTCGGGGCTTTTTCCTTCTCCACTTGGGCCTTCGTCCTTCTACACTTGGGCCTTTAGCCTGTATTTGGCCAGTTTCATGATTCTCATCACATTCTGTTTTTTGTGCTGAGATAATTGATCAGATTGTTGATAATTATATGTTTGATTTTGACTATGTTCTTTATGGTAGGAAACATCCATTTTTATATGATCTGCATACTTGTCATTCCTTATGCATTGAATCTGAATCTGAGTTTGAATTTGATCATGTGTCTGATTTTGATGCTAAGAATGAATTTGAATTTGAGTCTGGTTTTGATTTCTTGATGTTGATTTTTTAGAGTCAGAATGCACTAACCATGTTGCAGGAAGTACATATACTTCTGACTTGCTTTATGAGGTATAGGCTGAGGAGCCTTCTTCTTCTCCTACCATGGTTCCCCCCACTATTTAGCCACCACCCACACCAGAGTTGAAGCCGTTACTAGCAAACCTCAAATATGCTTACTTGGAGGACAAGAAAAAATTTCCAGTGATCATCTCTGCCTCCCTTGATGCTAAGCAAGAAGAGAAGTTGTTGCTAGTTCTCAAGAAGCACAAGAAAGCCATTGGATGGACTTTAGCAGACATTCCTGGTATTAGCCCATCTACATGCATGCATAGGATACTTTTAGAGGATGGAGCTAAGCCAGTGAGGCAGCCACAACGGCGACTCAACCCCGTCATTCTAGATGTGGTGAAAAAGGAAGTGACCAAGCTATTGTAAGTTGGAATCATCTACCCCATTTCTGACAGCCAGTGGGTGAGTCCATTCCAAGTGGTTCCTAAGAAGACAGGCCTCACAGTGGTCAAGAATGAAAAGGATGAGCTTATCCCCACAAGAGTGCAGAACAGCTGGCGAGTCTGCATTGATTATAGGAGGCTGAACCAGGTAACCAGAAAAGATCATTTTCCCTTGCCTTTCATTGATCTAATGCTTGAGCGCTTGGCAGGTAAGTCCCATTACTGTTTTCTTGATGGTTTTTTTGGTTATCTACAAATTCATATTGCTCACGAGGATCAAGAAAAGACCACATTCACCTATCCCTTTGGCACTTTTGCCTATAGGAGGATGCCCTTTGGCCTATGCAATGCCCCTGGCACCTTCCAGCTGTGTATGCTTAGCATTTTCAGTGATTTTTTAGAGAGTTACATAGAGGTGTTTATGGATGATTTTACTGTTTATGGATCCTTTTTTGATACATGTTTGGATAGTTTGGATAGAGTTCTTAATAGATGCATTGAAACTAACCTTGTGCTGAATTTTGAAAAATGTCACTTCATGGTAGAACAAGGTATAGTTTTAGGGCATATCATTTCTAGTAGGGGCATAGAGGTAGACCCTACAAAAATAGATGTTATTTCACAATTGCCTTACCCCTCTTGTGTGCGAGAGGTTCGTTCTTTTCTTGGTCATGCAAGATTTTATAGGCGCTTTATCAAGGATTTTAGCAAAGTGGCCCTTCCACTATCCAATCTGCTGCAAAAGGAGGTGGAGTTTGATTTTGATGACCGGTGCAAGGAGGCTTTTGATTGCCTCAAGCGTGCAATGACTACCACCCCTATCATTCAGGCACCTGATTGGACAACCCCATTTGAGCTAATGTGCGATGCATCCAATTACACATTGGGGGCTATCCTTGCTCAAAAGATCTCCTTACTCCACCCTACTTCTTTTCCGCCATGACTTAGGGAGTTTTCTTTCTTCTGTCTCCTTCTTTACTTTTATTGCACTTGTCCAAATTTTATTGATTGCTTTGATTTTTATTGATCTTATGATTGTGCTACATTGAGGACAATGTGTTGTTTAAGTGTGAGGGTGGGAGAAGATTGTTCTTTAATTTTGTTGGGTATTCTAGTTTAATTCTATTAGGTTTTCTAGTTTAAGTTTGTTAGGTTCTAGGTTAATTTTGTTATTTTGGTTTTATGTTTGTGTACAACATTGCATGTTCCTCTTTGAAAGATACAAAAAAAAATTATGAATGATTAAAAGTAATAAAAAAATAAAAAAGGATTAAAAGTAATTAAAAAAACAAAACCTCAACAGAATCATGATTTTATTGTGTGTTTCATCATAATGCACAATAGAATCACGATTTCATTGTGTATTCTAATGAAACACAACATTATCATGATTTTATTGTGGTTTTCTAAACCCAAAAAAAAATGTAACAGAATCTTGATTCCGTTGTGTCAAAATACACAACAAAATCATGATTTTGTTACCTTTTTTCTAGAAAAAATATAAATGGAATCAAGATTATGTTGTAGACGTATCTACAACGGAATCGAAATTATGTTGAATAATAAATTGCAAAATAAAACCTCACCTTTGACATGAGTTGGGAAGTTGAGGGAGAAGGAAAGGAGGAGGATTGGGGAAGGGAAGGGAAGAAGGAGAGGATTCTGGGAAGGGAAGAAGAGAGAAAAGGAAGAGAGCAAAGGTAGTGGGCTGGGTGCGTACGGGGAGCAGGGAAGAGGGAAAAAGCAGGGGTGGAGAATTTTGAAGTTTAGGATATAAAGGTAATTTCAGAAATTGGTAAGGGCCAATAGTATTTTTTGTAGGGACCAATAATAACTCTCTCTTAGAATTGGTATTTTGACACAAATATGTTGCTAGCCTTTTTCTTTGCCTGGACCAATAGTTTCCTTTTTATTCTTATTATGATTAGGCTTAAATAAGTTTTTGATCATTGATATATCTCTGAATTTTGCATTTGGTCCTTAATAATTTTTTTCTTTATGATAGGTCCCTAATATTTGAAAAGTTTTATGCAACTTTTAAAAAAAATGAAAGGAAACACTTTTTATTGTTGGATCGTTTTTGTTTTTGTTTAGTTTGTACTCTTTGCAAATTTCTTTCGACATCTATTTTTTTCCTTTTTCATAAATTTCATTGTGTCGTTAGAAGAAATTTGTTAATGTGGTTGTTAACTCAACATGTCAACAAGCTACCTTTGATATCACGTCGGATTAAATGTGACATGTATAAGTTGACCACGTGTCACCTAACATGGCATCATATTTTAATTAAATTAAAACGAAAAAAATAGAAGATTAGGGTTCCTTATATGAAAACGTTGTTGTTTGAGAATATAAGGAGGCTTGTGTGTTCTATGTCTTCTTCCCGCACTGGTTATCGATTCAGGTTTGCTATAAAATTTTAATCATGTTGCGTTGAAGAAATACATACAACAATATTTTGTCTCCTATTAAATTATACAACATACAAAATGTATGCATATGATTCATGCATAATACAATGATTTTTAACTGTGCTTTTGTGGAAAACTATCTGCAGGGACATAAGTGGCAATGATATCAATGCTTCTAATATTCCTTCATGGGTTACAACTCTGCCAGGACTAACAACAATGTATGTTGTTCCTTCATTCCCACATTATCTGTCTCTGATTCTGTTGAATAAGATTACTTGTTATAAAAGATACACGTTGTGAATAAAAAAAGTTATTCATTTTAACTAGTAGCTAGTAGGAACAACTCTTTAAATGTACAAACATCAAAGGGGAGAGAAAGTTCATTCTTAGGCTATAATATTTTCTTTTCCTTTGGATGAGAAACATGTGTCCTTTTATTTGTGAAACAAACATTAGAGCACAAAAAATATGTTGATATGCCCATATGTAGCTAAATTATTCCTCGGTTTTATGAACAAATGATGGTAATCGGTGTGGTGGCTGGACCATAGAATGGCAAGGAGTCAGTGGGAACAATCATCTTAAAGGTGCTTAAAAATCATTTTGGAAGCCATTTCAAAGAGTACTTGGAAGGCATTTGGGAAGGCAGTTCAAAATCATACAACACAATGATTGGTCACAATTGATACCATATTTGCATTATATTTTGTTAATGTCGAAAATTGTTAAAAAAAACTATTTTTCTATTTTATTTATTTAATTTGTGGAGTAGGCCACAAAAGCGACATTATGGATTCAAATTATTTAGGTGCCAAAAAAAACAATACCACATTGGTTTTGTAAACAAAATCATCTTAGAATAGCCTATCTTTTAAGACGGCTTTCAGCTCAAAACCGTCTTAGAAGGAGGACTCTTCAAAGACGATTTTGAGCTGAAAACCGTCTTAGATTATATCATCTTCTAAGAAGGTTTTGAACTCAAAACCGTCTTAGAAGGGGGGATCTTCAAAAACGGTTTTGAGCTGAAAACAATCTTGAAGAATGTCCATTCTAAGACTATTTTTTGCTCAAAACCATCTTTGAAGAGTCCCCTTTCTAAGACGGTTTTGATTTTAAAACCATCTTAAACATATACCCTTCTAAGATAGTTTCCGTTTAAAACCCATTTTTGAATATTGCTTTTTTGAAGATGGTTTTTTCGTATAACCGATTTCAATATGTCGCATTCTAAGATGGGCAGGAAATTGTCATCGAAAGTATTGCGTTTTCCAGGATATGAGCTACAAAGACGGTTAAAAACCATCGTTAAAATAGTGTTTTAACCGTCGTTGAAGATCCATTTTCTAGTAGTGAGAAAAGGAGTAGGCGGTCAAAGATTCGCAGTGGTGCACCTTGGTATAGTGTTAGGTTGGCTTCGTTGAGGGGTGTTTGTGCGAGTTAAATGTCCTCCAATCCAGAGAAGAGAATGGCATCCATGGGAGATTCTTCTTTGTCATTTGGGTCCCTTTCTAATCGTTGTTGGTGTGACAAGGTGATGATTCAATTAACATCTCGAACCAAGAAGCATCTAGACAATATATTTTGGCAATGTGTTGAGTGGAATGTAAGAAAATTTTACTTTTGACATAGTTGGTTTCTATAGTGTTTTTGTTTCTTTTGTGTTCTGTTTTAGAGTTCTTAGTGGCTATTGTATAATGTGCAGGAAGATAGGAGTGTAAATTTTGGGTCTAGGATGATGATATGGCAAAACATTTAAACCAACATTCTCATTACAATGATTTGAGTTTTCTAGTTTCTCTCCAAGTTGGTTCCTTTTTCCCAAAGGAATTTATAAAATACTAATGCTTGACCCTCCTTATAAGAGGGATGGTGTCAAAGGTCAGATTCTAGATTTAGACACGATGGTGAAAGATGGGGTTTTGGGTGGTGATGTTGATTCTGAGGTTGTGGGAAATGGGATTGGTGAAAATTGGGTCTTGCGAAAATGATTGAAGAATTGGACTTGTATGAAGTTTTCTTTGTGTTCATTTGTCCACTTTCCCTTGAGCCAATGCATGATCGTGTGACCCTTTGCACTGGCTAGACCTATGAGAGGTGCAACATTCTCAAATGGTTTAGTTGGAGCCACTTCACTTGCCGCACCACAATGCAACAACTTTGGGATGATTCCCTCACTCCCAACACCACTCTCCACCGTTTGATATCCACTTGGATTTCTCATAAGTAACATTCTTCTCCTTTGCTCTTAATCTTAATTTAAATTTTTATTCTAAATAATATTTGCTAATTATTTTTTAAAAAAATCATTTCTTGCGTGAAATTCCAACTCAAACATAAAGTACACGTGACATCACATGTAGTTAACGAATTCCTTCTAATGACAAAGACTTTACACAAAACTTTTCAAATATGAGAGACTTGTCATAAAGAAATTTTTTATTAGAAACCAAATATAAAATTTAAATATATATATCAAAGATAATTATGATTACCAATAAAAAAATGTATTTAAGCATTATAATTATGATTACCAATAAAAAAATGTATTTAAGCATTATAATTATGATTACCAACATGTTAAATCAAACAATATCCAACAATCACCACCGACTACCTACTGATTAAGCCGTACATTTTTTCCCAACTTGCACATAACATGTGGGGTTGTGTTGTACCCTGCTATCTTTATTGCTGAAGCTTACTGTGTGGTAAAGTAGTAAGTTATAACTTCAATAATTATATTATTCTTATTTAAATATTATTTTTTTAAAATAACGTTATGGTATCAACTAATTAGATATGAGATATCTGTTTCAAGGTAATTTTCTTACAAATAATTTTTATGTATTGATAATAAAAAAAAATTAGATTATTATTTATTAACCAAACAAAAAATATTATTAGTATGCTTTTTGAGATAAATATTTAAAAATTAATAAATTTATCATATATTATAATTTATGATTGAATGATAATATAATTATTTTATATTTTTAATGTATACTACTATTTATTCTTTTGAAAGTAATTATTATAACTGTGAATAGATTTAGCTTATTTGACTATCTATGATAGATGATATTATTAAATTAAAAAAAAATTACATCATAATTAATTTATATTTTATGTTTTTCGTATAATTATGTCTTTTATTTTTTTCTCTTAAATTTAAATGAGAAAAAAATAAATTGCCCCTCAAAATTATCCCACTTTTATTTTAAAGAACACATTAATAATAATCATTCTTTTTGCGTGAATTCATTTCAAACGAGTTAACACTTAATTTAATGAAGTTGGTGTGAGGGGGCAATAGTAATAAATGAAAATAACAATTCGACTGTTATTCCCTGCAACTTTGGCAGTTTTCCAATTCACATTCTTAAATTAGTTTTCGTTGAAAAGCGAGAGGGTGGTCCTAACTCCTAACTCCCACTTGGAACAGAAATAATTTGCATAACGAAATTGCATGGAAAGTAGTAAAACGAAGGAACATGATCTAGCACTCCATCCCGAACCATGAAAGATTTGCTTTCCTAATTAACTGAAGTGTTTATTTTTTAAAGTTTACAAACAATAAAGGAAAGAAAAAAATCTAAACTGAGGAAGCATTCGGGTCTCAAAGGGGCAGCAAAAAAGCATCAAAATTTCATACTCTATTTCATATATATTTAAAAAATACAAAATATTCCATGGGAATATAGGTTAAACCACAATCACATATCAAACACTAGCTCTAGAGAATTTCTTCTTCAACTCTCATCTTCTTTTTTTAGTCACTTTGCTTCCCTTGATCTCTAGAAAGTCAAACCTAAATATATGAGGAAAAAAACTTAAGGTTGAAAAAATTTCCCCTACCCCACCCCAAGCTAGAATCCCTCTTCAATTTCAATTCAACATCTCATTCTTAAATCCATATATGTTGACAAGTGAGTATCCATCAAAATTAAGCTGAAGGGCACCACCATGGGAATTTTTTCCCCCACCAATTGCCCCCGCCCCCCTTTTTTGTCCACTTTTCCTTGCATGGATTGGAGGAGCACTACTCTCTTGGTACTAGCTAGCATAGCATTGTGCACATGTGAATGTGATGGCACCACAAAAATCCCCCCGTCTCAAATATTCATGTGTATAATAACTTAACTTTAATGAATCTCTTCTCTATAACCTCTAATTGGGCCAAAACCAAGCTCAAACCCATCATGAATTGGATTGTGGCACATTAAGTGAGAGAGAAAAAGAAGTGCTACTATGCTTTTCCTTCCAACACCTTTCAATATCTTCACCTATTCTCTCGGCATCCATTGATGCACCAAGTAGTCCACGTTTGGTGAAACCAACTGCATAGAGCCCATTCTCACCCTTCCATCCATCTGGGAATGGCTTCGTAGGGAACCCATCTTCCTTAGAGAACATATCATCTTCCTGCACATATATGCCATTCGGATTATATTATTAGCTTCTTTTCTTGCTTTGTATCATTTTCATAATTCAGATCAAGAATCTTTATTCTCCTGTGTGTTTTTCTCACTCAGAACCATTGAATTAATTAATTCATTAAATAGATCAAATTTTCAATTTTTAAAGTACTTGAAAACAAATTAATTTTTCATCAATTAACTATATATCTTTTGAAACATAATAAAATGCCAATTATAAGATTTCATAAGTATACATATTTTATTTATCTAAAATTTAATTTGAATAACCAAAAAAGTAATATTACATATATTTAATAATCAAAAACCTCAAATTCGTAATTTAGGAAAGTTATTAGATATATGTTTGAAAAAATTTCTCATACAGCAGAAGAAAATATAAAAGTAGCTAGAATTTATTGATCTTCTTTTATAAATTAAAGCCAATTTATACCCTCTATCTTTTGAAGAAATTAGATGAAAGAATTTCTATAAAAATTAATTAAATGCATAAGATGATCTTAATTTATGAGGAAACATCAACCATTCTATTTTCTTTTCTCGTAACTACTTATAGAAAAAATTATCTATAACATAACTAAAAATAAACTTTAAAATTTATTTAAGAATGAACACATCACATTCCTATAATTTTTAATAATGATTCAAATAAAGAAAAAAAGAAAGAGGAATTTATCGTATACCTTTAGCCAATAGGGCACATTACTTTTGTAACCAGTTGCCAATATGATAGCATCAAAATTCTCTGTCCTTCCACCAACAAATTCAACTGTATATCGTTTTAACCGCTTGATGCCAGGTCTTACCTGCAGCAATTTGTGTGTGTTGGCATGCTCAGTAGTGGACTTTGGTGTTCAAACAAACAATCTAATGCAAAAATAATAACGCTCCCCCAACAACATGATTGAAAATAATAATGATTATTCTTTTGTCCATTAGCTTTTGTGAAATTTCAGATATTATATTAAGACCTTGTGATTTGATTGAAAGCACACAACGATCGAAAATGTTGCGAATAAAAAAAGAAAGGCGGAAAAAACAAATTAAAAAAATAGGGGTCATTTAATTGAACATAAAATTGTAATAAGTTGTGCTTCATGAAAAGCAAAATATAAAGGCAAAAGAAAAAAAATATACAAGTAATTAAATAAGGGCACTTGACAATAATTTTAAGAAAAAACAGCATGGATTGCGGTTATGACGGCACCGAAATATGATCTTTTGATAATATATTGCAAACTAACTTTCTTGTCATTATTTGGATTCTAATAGCTAAAGAAAAAGAAGGGTCGTTAATACACAATCTGGTCTCTATCAAAGTTACAGTTTGTGTTTTTCTTTTTGTCCTTAAAACTTTTGTCTACACAAAGTTAGTCCTTTAAGTAATGAAAATATTAACAAGTTGAAATATTACATGAACTTGTAGCAACTTTATACTTCAAGGAATAAATTTGTATAAAATATACAATAAAAAAATAAGTTTATATATGACTTGTGTAGATTTTTTATTTTAAAAGCATACACTTGTGCAAATTAATCCTTCAAAAGTGTTAAAACTATTCATATATTAATTGCATGAACTTGTTAACAAGTTCATACTTTAAGTGATCTTGTATAAAGATGTACAATAAATAAACAAGTTAATATACAATTTAGTCCTTAAATATGACTTGTGTTATTAATCCTTCAAAAGCTATATATAACTTCATAATAAACTTAACCTACCAAGATCAATACCAAATTCTTGAATAAAAGCA
Organism: Glycine max; assembly: GCF_000004515.6. Taxonomy (NCBI): domain Eukaryota; kingdom Viridiplantae; phylum Streptophyta; class Magnoliopsida; order Fabales; family Fabaceae; genus Glycine; species Glycine max. Next base: position 26,073,968 of record NC_038253.2, read on the forward strand.
GAACTAGCTATACTCCTTTTAATAACCAAATTGTATATATTAATTCATTTAGAAGTTAGACAACAACACGAATTATTGACATGGACCAAATTATAAAGTATGAATTAAGATTTTTATCACTCCAAAACATTAGGATTTTGCCTACTCAAAATTTTTAAAAAATAAATAAAATATACGAGAAAGAAAAATAAATGCATCTATTTTTATAAATTATATATAATACCTCATACATTTAATTAAATTTAAACTAGTGGTGGTCAAATTCTTAATTTTCTTACATTACCACTTCAGTTTGTTTCAGGTAATCTGAAAAAATTAAGAATTTGATTATCAATAGTTTAAATTTAGTTAAATGTACGAGATATTATATATAATTTATAAAAGTAGATGTATTTATTTTTCTTTTTTATATATTTTATTCATTTTTTAAAAAATTTGAGTAGACAAATCCTAATGATTAGGAGTGATAAACATCTAAATTGATTTACTTTGTAATTTGATCCTTCAAAATGGCAAGGGTACCTTTATGTGTCCTCCAAAAAAGAAAAGAAAGTTGAATTTGATTTGATATAAAAGGGGAAGTACCTTTATGTGTCCACTTTTGATCTTGGCAAGGGTACCCACATCTAGCACTGGTGTCTTTCCGGACAAGTTTTTAAGCTGAAGGGGACCCAATTTTGGCCGGTCCAATCCGAACCGAGCCGTGTCACCAAGCATGAGCCATGACACTATGAGAAGGAACCAATCCACAAACCGGATAGGGAGCCACTTGAGCAACCACATGGACAACCCAAAAGTTGATTTTCCCAGCATCTCTCGTGGTAAGATATGTACCTTCAACACACGTACACAAAATAAAACTTTCATGATATATATGGATAAATTCTTACTTGAACTCAGTGTATGTATATATTAGTTGTACTATTCCAACAAGAAATGTGATGTGAAAAAGTACCCAACATAGTGTTATATATTCAAAATTTTCTAGAATAATGTTTTGTTGATATCCAATGCTCAGTGAGAGAAAAAGAAATAAAAAAAAAAAGAGAAAAGTGATGATAATATAATTGTTAACATAGTACGATGATAAAAAAAAAACTGTCAAATGAGTGTTTGTTATTCTGGATTTGAGGTGTCTATATGTTAAGGGTTGATTTTCTATCCTACTTAATACACAGATTAAATGACTAAATATTAAGTTATTATATTAGTCTTTCTATTCTGAGCTCTTCATTAATTTTTTTAATAATGGCATCGACAATGTTTGAACTATTAAATTTTGTGCAAGTTACTCAAATCTCCTATCACTAGTCTTTCTATTATATGCTCTATATATATTGTATCCAGATTTTCGGTAGTCCAAAAAGATACACATTCATACAGCCAGATGATTATATATATATATATATATATATATATATATATATATATATATATATATATATATATATATATATATATATATATATATTTAAGTAAATTCAATTTAAAAATACCTTTAAAATACTAATAGTATGATCTCCAAATTCATGATTGACTAATTGCATGAATGCATGGAATTAAAATACATCCTTAATCTATGCATGCATTCGTACACAAGGCTAGTAAAGTTATATATTATATAATAAAATTTTGATATATGAAATATGAACCGTGTGGGGAGAGTATCTCAGTATTTCCCCATCATAACAGCTCAGAATTTTTTCAGGGTTTTAGTATCTTGTGAGGGGGAAACAGCTTCACTCAGAAAAGAAGAGTGGAAGAAAAAGGTAGAAGCTGATGTGGGTGTAGTACATTAGCCCTTGGTAGGCCTTAATTGTTTGCAGGCCATGCTCTAAATATGTAATGGGAAAAAGAGTATCTCTTTTGCTAAGAAAATCATGGGAAGGAAAAAGGAAGGGGAAAAAGCAACTGGGTATGGAAAATCAGTGGCCATCTTATTCTTCTTCTCCCACGCTGCGCACGCTTGAGAATCCCAATAAAAGTGAAAATACCATGATTAATTTTTATAATACTTAAAAGCTATATCTGTAGCAAACTCTGAAGCATATTTTATGAACAACCCAAATATTGTACTTGATGCCATATTTTAGATGCAAGCATGAAATAAAGTTTTTGCAAGTTTTGTTAGAAAAGCTAGCCAAATTTTGAAGGAGGTGAAGATAAGTTCACTTGCATATTATGTGCCTCGCAATATATAGCAGCTTTTTCTATAATTTCTCTTTTCAGAATGAACAGAACAAGCCTTGCAATTTCCGTGTTTCCTAATGTAGTGATTAGTGACATGGAATTTCATACAAGAACTTTATAACATATTTTCTCTATCTGTAAGTCTAAATTCTTTTATATTATGAGGTAGTAAAAAATAAAAATAAAAATAAAACTCCCCTCTGGGTTTTACATACTGCAAGCCATTAATCTGTATCACAAAATATCACAAAAAACCCATAAAAAAAAAGAACTAAAAAAAGTCAAAACGGGTATCTTGTTGCCACGCTTCATTTAGCATTGTTCATGTTAAATCAACGATACCAAAACAGGAGCGACGTGCAAACTTTTAACCAAAACCCACAACTGTACATTATTTTTGTTCAAAGAGAAAAAAAAAAGGATACGCAAATTAAAACTTACACAGTTCTTTAAGTATATATATTTTATATTATTCCCCAATTAAAATTAGAGTTTCATTCCTTCCATCAATATACGTTGACATGTATGTAATGTAAGTTTTATTGGGTGGATTAATGAAATGAAATGAAATTCAAATTCTGATTGGAAAAAAGAAGGAAGTTAAGTTTTGTCCAAAAAAAAAGGCATCATAGGTAGAAAGAAAAAAAAAAGAAAGAAAGCGTTCTTACTGTATCTCTGACCACAAGAGAAGGAGTAGCATTATGGTTGCAAAGATCCAAACACACTTCCATCCCTGAATTCCCACACCCAACCACCAACACCCTCTTCCCTCTAAACTCTTCCCCACTCTTATAAAAACTTGTGTGCTTTATGGCCCCACCAAACTCTCCCATTCCCTCAATCTCAGGCACCTCAGCCTCTGCATTCTCCCCAGTGGCCACAATCAACCACCTACACACAAACTCTGTTGCTACCTCCTTCTTGTTGAAGCTCTTCACCCTCCAGAAGCCGAGCGTGGCGTCGAATTCGGCGCGCCGGACCGTCTCATTGAACCTTGGCCTAATGTCAAAGCTCTCAGCATAGCTCTCCAAGTACTCTATGAACTGTTGCTTTGTAGGGTATGTAGGGAAATCACAAGGGAACCCCATCAAGGGGAGTTGACAGAAGTTTTTTGGCAAGTGAAGGTGAAGCCTATCATAGGTCTTGAGCTGCCACAAGGATGCTATGCAGTTGGATCTCTCTAGGATTAGGCTTGGCAATCCTTTTTCTTTGAGATATGCTGCTGTTGCAAGCCCTGAAGGCCCTGCTCCCACAATCACTGGCCCTGGCACCCACACACATCTCTCACTACTAGTAGTAGTGCTTTGTGATGATGAATTCTTCATTTTCTGTAGGAATAGAGGGTCATGTGCTTGCTTTCCTTCTAGCTCTCTCAAGCAATAGTCCATATATCCAAAAATGCAATGAAGAAGAGGAGCAAATTCTTCTTTAAATGAATCTCAGTATCTCCAAGGATTAATCTTTGACTCTCCCCCAAGCAAAAATGCAATGAAGAAGAGCGACAAATTATACGGAGTGGATTCTTCTTTAAGTGGATCTCATATCTTGAGGCGGATTCTAGGTTTCAACACAATTGGGGAGCAAGATTAACCAAAGCCAAAAAGTGAAAGTGAAAGCTCTATGAGGAAGATTTGGGATGTGATTTGGTGCTGTGGAGGATTGGGATTGTGAGCAAGTTCCTTGAATTTTGGAGGGGATTGAGAAGGGTCTTATCCACTATTGTGCAAAATGGAGAGAAAAATAAAAATAACGCAAAAATTCTGTGTGTTGTGTTTGTGTGTGTTCAATGGAGGAGGGTTAAGCGGAAGGATGAGCACCAACTACGGGGCAAAATCAGCATTCATCACCAAGAGAGAGACTGAGAAGGATGGTGATATCTCTCTTTGTATGTGTGTGAACATATATATATATATTCCTACTCTGCTTCGTTCAAGAATTTAAATGAGCCAAAGCAATTAAGCAACTGGTAAACAACACTAGTGGGGACATCACATTATAATTAATTTAGTTATTATTATTCAGTATTAACATTATTAGTATTTTTCTGTTAACTATATGCTAATTAATTAAACACGCATATACAACCATGTGAGTTAATTTCCCGGGTGATCAAAAGTTCAGAATTCGTAGCATATATTATATATTCAATTCGAGGGTTATTTGTGTCGTTCGTCAATATTAGCGAGGGTTAGGTGTTTGAAATTGTGGGGGGAGACATTAATTACTGCAAATAATTACTATGAAGACTTGAGTTGGTTTAAAAATACAAGAATGATATGCATTACCAAGATGTAAAAATTAGCAGAAGATATATATCTGGTACGTGATCATTCGCAATGGACAATGTGGTGCAGCTCAAGATGGACCTGATGGAGCATGAATTGTGTCCAAGATGTCATCCACATTAGTGGGATATTTTCAAATGGGTTTAAATATTATTTGAATTAATATTTATATAGTTCTTATTTGCATTCACTTTCATGTAAAACTTTCATTATCATCCACGTATTGCCTTGTCGTGGTTAATTTTTCATGTTAGCTATACGTAATTAGGTTATGGTATATATATTTTTAAATTGGTAATAAATTAAAATTGATTCGTGGATGTATAGATTTGTTATATTTGATTTTCATTTTGATTTTAATTAATTCCTTATGAATAAATTGTTTTTGCAATGCCATATACTGATATGTCAGGCGGTTTACTAAGATACTAGTTAATCGAAAAATTAACTTATTTAGTTAATTACATGATAATATAGTACTTTTAATTTTCTGGTAATGATTCTTTGAAGCAACCCTTTAGCCTAGTCGTCAGCCACTTGGCAACAAATAAGTGTTGTTCTTTATGTGATGTGATTTGAAACTTTTTTACCGTCGTGGATTTTTCCCAATCAACATGGGTGGTTAAACAAATTATTTAATAAAATGAGTTTCTGTCCTCACTTAGGATGAATACACGTCATCCTTTATTGTGCAATGATCTTTTACATTCGTTGTTTTTATAACTAATGTAAAAGCAATTTTTTAACATCAGTGGTAAGAAGAAATTTTTTTAACATAAGTGGTAAGAAGAAATTGATGTAAAAAAAAAAAAACTTTTCTACATTAGTTGTAAAAAAAAAAACAAATGTAAAGAAAAGTACTTTTTACATCGATTGTAAAAATAACCAATGTAAAAGATCATTGTGCCACACATGGTGGTGTTTCGTACATTCTATGTGGTGAAAATAACCTATAACAGGTAAATAGTTCCTTTGACCATGCATTTTGGTATTTTGTTTGGGAAAAAAACTCAAAATGGTAAAAAAGTGTATATGATTTGTTTGTGAACATGAAACATATTAAATAAAGGGTAATACACTTAAAAAAATAACTCATAATATATTTTTTTTTAAAAAAAATTAACAATCATATTCTTCTCTTTTAAGAAATGAAATGTGTACCAACAAGTAGTTGACCCGAGTGTCATTGAACTCAGTCTCTTTAAGTAAGATCTCGAATTTGAGCATTGTGGATAAAAAAATATGGTCGAAAGAGAAGATCCCATTAAAAGTGATAATGAAACATATTAAATGGGTAATACATTTAAAAAATAATTCATAACTTTATTTTTAAAAAAATTAACTATCATGTTCTTTTCTTTTAAGAAATGAAGTGTGTATCGACAAGTAGTTGGCCCTAGTTTAATTGGCCTTGGTCCCTTTAAGCAAGATCTTAGGTTCAATCATTTGGATAAAAAAAATATGCTTGAAAGGGGAGATCCCACTAAAAGTGAACAACTAGGTTTTCTGACAAATATTAGTTATTAGTAAAACTCTGGAGGATACTTTAAATTAATGGTGTAGTAATCGAAAAATGAAATGTGTTATATTTAAATGTGTTTTGAAGTAATTATCAACTTTACACGTAATGAACATGTGACCCGCAACTTAAACTTAGGATGACCAAATTAAAGATTATAAGTTGGCACAAAGTCCAAATAGCTGCTTGAAGCAAGGAATGCCTTAGTGGAACCGACTTATAATAAGTACAATACACCCCTCAGAATAGGGTCCCCAACACAAATACTTGTAATAAGCCATGCAAATCATATCGCCAACAAACACTATAAATAGAATTTTTGTAATCATACAACACATTTACACATAACAAAACTCAATAATATTAGACTTCAAAGATGTCTCTTTCTATCTCTATCTAATCCTCTTTGATTTTCATTCTACTCCATGCTGCATGACACAAATCATGTTTCGTGTCCTATACCATAACAATGGCTCCGTCTATGGGAGTTATCAATTCTGTAGGATGAAAGGATCCATAGCTTGTGGATCTTTGTTATGGTGAGCGCATAAAGCAAAAAAGCTTTAGTAGAAGCAACACATTCTTCACCTGTGACGAAAGCCATGGGCTCTCCAAGGATGGAAAAAATGTGGCGTTTACGAGCATGCAACTAACTGAGCTCGTAGAGATGCTCAAACAATAGAAAACAATGTTGTAAGAACATAAAAAACTAATCACATATCTATGGACAAAAAAGGATGATGCACAAAATGAACATTCGAACATAGCAGAAGGCGAGGGAGACTTGTCGACAAAGAAAAAGCTCGTAGACAACGAATCAAACAAATTAAAATCGCATAAGTTGGATCAAGTGGCCTCGAAATAATTAAGAAGGGGGGGTTGAATTAATTATTACTGAACCTTTACTAATTAAAAATCTACCCTTCTTAGGCTTTTACTATGTTGTTAAGAAAGTAAAGAATAGAAATAAAAACTTAACCAAAAGTAAAAGCGATAATTAAAGTGCACAGTGGAAATTAAAAGAGTAGGGAAGAAGAAGACAAACACACAAGAGTTTTATACTGGTTCGGCAACAACCCATGCCTACATCCAGTCCCCAAGCGACCTGTGGTCCTTGAGATTTCTTTTCAACCTTGTAAATTTCTTTACAAGCAAAGATCCACAATGGATGTACCCTCCCTTGTTCTCTTTGAACAACCTAGTGGATGTACCCTCCACTAGAACTGATTCACAAGAGATGTACCCTCTCTTGTTCTCAGTCACAACAACCCAAGTAGATGTACCCTCTACTTGTACCACAAAGGATGTACCCTCCAAAGTGTTAAGACAAAGTTCTCAGGCGGTTAGTCCTTTGAAACTTTGTGAATGGGGAAACAAAAGAATTCTCAGGCGGTTAGTCCTTTGAAATATTTTTTTTATGGGAAAGGGAAGAATCAAAAGAATTCTCTGACTGTGTCATTTTGAATTCTTTGACAAGGGAGAAGGGAGACACAAAAGAATTCAGGCGGTTAGTCCTTCATTCTTTTGGAAAAGGGAGAAGCGAGACACAAAAAGAATTTAGGCGGTTAGTCCTTGGCGAATTCTTTTTGGCAAAGGGAGAAGGGAATGAAAAAGATGAATAGCACACTTTTGTTTCAAGTTTTAGAAAACTAGAAAACTTTAGAAAGCTTTTGGCAAAGGAAGAAGAAGAAGAACTTTAAGAAGATGCTCAAAGAGATTCAAAGGTTGTAAAGGATTGTAATTATTGTTCTTAAAAATGCAAGTTAAGGACTTGCTTTTATAGACTCTTCATGTCTGGTCAAGAAAACCATTAGAAGAGTTATAACCTTTAGAAAAACTTGAAAACAATTGGAAGAGTTACATCTTTTGATTTTTGTTCAAAACTTATCACTGGTAATCGATTACCAAACCATTGTAATCGATTACATAAAGAATTTTTGTGAAAGGATGTGACTCTTCACATTTGAATTTGAATTTCAACGTTCAAACACACTGGTAATCGATTACCAAATCATTGTAATCGATTACACCATTTTGAAATCAATTGGAACGTTGTAAATTGATGGAAGCTTGCTTGTGGGGCTTCTATGGAGGCTGGATCTTTGAGCTTCAATGAGGTCCTTTAATGGTGATTTTTCACCATGGAGATGCAGCGGAAGACAAAGGAGAAGAGGTGAGAGGAGGCGCCATCCACTAGGGAATAAGCAATGGAAGAAGGAGCTTCACCACCAAGATGAGCCTTGGATAAGAAGCTTGGAGAGGATGCTTCAATGGAGGAAAAGAAAGAGGGAGAGAAAGAGAGAGGGGGGAGCACGAAATTGAAGGAAGAAAAAGGGAGAGAAGTTGAACTTTGAGTTGTGTCTCACAAGACTCTCATTCATCAAAGTTACAATAAGTGTTACACATGCTTCTATTTATAGACTAGGTAGCTTCCTTTAGAAGCTTTCTTGAGAAAACTTCCTTGAGAAGCTTCTTTGAGAAAACTTCCTTGAGAAGCTAGAGCTTAGCTACACATACCCCTCTCATAACTAAGCTCACCTCCTTGAGAAGTTTCCTTAAGAAGATTCCTAAAGAAGCTAAAGCTTAGCTACACACACCTCTCTAATAGCTAAGTTCACCTCCTTGAGATGAGAAGCTAGAGCTTAGCTACACACCCCCTATAATAGCTAAGCTCACCCCCATGACAAAAAACATGAAAATACAAAAAAAAAGGTCTTACTACAAAGACTACTCAAAATGCCCCGAAATACAAGGCTAAAACCCTATACTACTAGAATGGCCAAAATACAAGGCCCAAACGAAGGAAAAACCTATTCTAATATTTACAAAGAAGAGTGGATTCAACCTTGACCCATGGGCTCAAAAATCTACCCTAAGGTTCATGAGAACCCTAGGGCCTTCTTTAGTAGCTCTAGTCCAAGCCTCTTGGCGTCTTCTATCCAATACCCTTGGGGGGTAGGATTGCATCATCCCCTCCACCTTGGAAAGGATTTGACCTCAAATCCCGAGGTTCTTCATACTCTAGGCTCCTTCCCTCGACACCTGTAAACATAATAAAAACATATGTATTAGTGGTGTTGGGTATGTTAGAGTATGGTAAGGTCTGAAAACCCCTTTCATGGACATCTTCCCATGCGGGAACGTGGCTCCTCACCAACTCAATGAGTGGTGCTACAAGTATAGGAAAATATGGGACAAACCTTTTGTAAAAGTTTGTTAAGTCATGGCAGCCCCAGATTTCCCTTATACTTGGTGGAGTGGGCCAATCAGGAATGACCTTTATTCTCTTAGGGTTCGTGGGAACCCCTTGATCACTATTTAAAAAATTAAGGAAAGTAATGCAATAAAGTGTACCTTTTTCTGTATTTTTATGTTGATTATTCCTACAAAAAAATATGACAAACCTAAGGTGTCCCATATGAGTACCTAAGTTTGTATTGAAACTAAAAATAAGAACAAACCTACCTAATGGGTCCCTATGTACACACACCATGAAGATGTTAGGTGCACGAGTGATTTTACAAAAGAGGGTTGCACCACTCAAAACATTCATCATACCACTTATTTTAGGGACTTGGTGCCTAATAATACCTATTTTGGGCACCAACAAAGCACAAGGATTTAAGCTCTTGCGAACCAAACCCTCATCCAACAACTTCTTTACTTGAGGAATAAACTCAAGCCCAAGAGGTGTGGCAATGCTAGCAAGTGTCTTTTTACAAAAGTGAAAATGTTGAGGTTGTTTAAGAGGGAAAGTTTCTTTAATGTTTGTCTTTATTGTAAAATGAGTTTCCTTCTTAGCTAACCTCTTGGAGGAGACACTTACCTCCTTACACTTCTCTTTAACCACTAATGGTTGTCCATCTTCTTGGGGGTAGATTTCTTCACTAGATTCTTCCCCTTTTGCTTCTTCACTTTCACTAGAGGAAGGTGAAGTAGTAGGCTCATCTTGGCTACTATAAATGTCTTGGCCCCTCATAATCATGGTTTTTGTGGTGGGGTATTAAGAAATAATTTGTCCTCTTCCAAGACATTTAAAGCACATTATAGAGCTAGTTTTCTCTTGTATACTAGCCTTAGGGGCTTGCTTTTCTATTGTCTTCCCCTTATCATCTTTGGGCTTAGAAGGTGTCACCCCTAAGATACCTTGACCTTGGTCTTTCTTTGGATAAGAGTGAGAGCCATAAGATTTTGAAGTAGACTTCTTTTTAAGTTGTTGCTCTACCCTTATTTCCCAATCTAAGTTAGCCTCTACATGGTCCTTCCCATGGAAGTATGAGAGGTTAATGTTAGCCTCTTGAGGCTTTCTTTCCTTTTCTCTTCTATGGGAGTAAGGTCTAAGATGTGACCTATGCCTTCCTTCGTGATAGTCACGAAGTTCTTCACTTAGGCTCTTGCAAGAGTTATGACTACTATAGGAGGCATGTTTTTCTCTTTTCATTTCTTTCATTATTTTTCTTCTTTCTTCCTCTCTTATTTTCTTTCTTTCATCACGACTTATTTCTTCCACTCTTTTTTTTCCTTTTTCTTTTCTCTCTTGTTTTTCTTTCTATAACTTGAGGGAACTCAACTCATCTAAGATTCTAGATAAAGGGTCTTTATGATTAGTACCCTCGCCATTAACACTAGATGAATGATGACTCATGTTGGTTCCTAAGTTGTGGTTCTTTCTTGTTGGAGGTTTGAAAACAAAAGGTAAAAGAAACTATGGTTGAAACTAACCAAAATAAACACTAAAAGAGGTGTGACAGATAAGGTAAACAACTAATTGGTAAAAGGAAAGCTATCTAGGCGGTTTGACAATGGAAGGTAAAGGAAATAAGCTATGAAAGTAAGCAAGAAAAGTAAACTAAGTGAATCCTAAGAGTGTTTGGATGACCACATCAAGGTTCCCAACAAAACACTCACTATCCTAAGGAAATATTGCCTAAAATTATTACACACAAATGGAAGTTTGGTAACTTATTGGAGGCTCCCAACACACTTCCAATGAAAGGCCTTTTTGTTACAAAACTTGAAAGCAATAAAGGTAAGTAAATTGCAAATTAAAAAATTACAAAACATCCTCAATTTTGGTGGTTGTTATCTCTTTGGTGATTCACTCAATTTGGAGTGCTTCTTAGTCCAATAGCTCTTAAGGTGGTTGGCCCCTTACTTCTTGACTCAAATTCTTCAAGGGATGACACCAATCCTCCTTTCCAATTCCCTATACGGCAACTCACAAACAAGGAAACAAAGAGACAAGCAATAACCAAAGACCAAAAAAAAAATGAAATGAAAGCTAAACCAATGGAGTTTTAACAAGACAATTTTTCAAGGATTATTCAACAATTAAAGCAATGAAAAGGACATAGAAGCAAGCTAGGACTAAAAGAGAAACTTAGAATGGCTCTAGAGTAGAGTTAAAAAACTAAAAAAAAAGACTCAACAAACCTCTAGCTTTGGCACTTTTCTTCACACTAATTTTCAATTGAAATTTCCAATTATAGAATAAATTTTGAGCCAAAACAACAAGCACACTTCCCTTTCACCTTTTTTTTATGGATACTGATTTTCCTGCCAACTTGTGTGATTTTTCGTATTTTTTACTTTTATCCAAATCACTTGTTTCTTTTTTTCTAACTTTTTTCCAGATGTCTAGAAAATTCAGTAAAAGTTTCAGCTCAAAATTCGAAGTAACCAATTCTCAGTAATTTTTACAAGTTTGTATGTCCAAGCTGCCAGCACCAGCGATTTTTATATTGATTGCCTTGGGCTTACTTTCAACCTTCCTATGTATGTTGAACTCACTAGTATTGTTTACCACAGTTTTAGGAGTTCAATATTCACTTAGGATCAACATTTGAGCCAGCAATTCAATCACCAAAACTCAAATTCACAATAGACACAATCATAAGGAAACCTAAAAGTTCAAGAAAAGGTTCACAATCAAAGACTCTCTAAGAATTTTGCATGAACATGTTAAGGACTAATTAACATGAAAGATTTAACTCAAATCAAATAATAGGCTAAAAGAATTTCATACACTCATGAACAAATGAGTTAGACAAAGAAACAAGAAAATAAAATTCAGCACAACATAAGAAATCTTATGTGACAAGTTTCATGACTAGACATGACTTCTATGACAAAACTACAATAGGTGAACAAGTCACTCTAGATTTTTGAGGTTTTCTTCTACTTTAATATTTTTTTAAGAATTTTATGATTTACTTTTCAGCCACAAAAAATAACAAGACAAAACTCAAAGGAACCTAAACTCAACACAATTCATGGTTCAAGAACAAGAACAAGAAATTTGAACCATAGAAAATCAAATCTAGCTTCTATAGCAAGTTTAATCGGTGGAAACTCTAAAGAATCACGTTAAAAACATTTAGCACAAGACATGTGAGGAGATACATGGAGAAAAAAATGAAGAAACAACAATGGAAGAGAAGGTAAAGCAAAAAATTAATGGAGGTTTAAGGAGCACCTACTTGAAGCTCTTGTGCTCTGATTACCACTTGATGGAAGCTTGCTTGTGGGGCTTCTATGGAGGCTGGATCTTTGAGCTTCAATGAGGTCCTTTAATGGTGATTTTCCACCATGGAGATGCAGTGGAAGACAAAGGAGAAGAGGTGAGAGGAGGCGCCATCCACTAGGGAATAAGCCATGGAAGAAGGAGCTTCACCACCAAGATGAGCCTTGGATAAGAAGTTTGGAGAGGATTCTTCAATGGAGGAAAAGAAAGAGGGAGAGAAAGAAAGAAGGGGGAGCACGAAATTGAAGGAAGAAAAAGGGAGAGAAGTTGAACTTTGAGTTGTGTCTCACAAGACTCTCATTCATCAAAGTTACAATAAGTGTTACACATGCTTCTATTTATAGACTAGGTAGCTTCCTTTAGAAGCTTTCTTGAGAAAACTTCCTTGAGAAGCTTCTTTGAGAAAAATTCCTTGAAAAGCTAGAGCTTAACTACACATACCCCTCTCATAACTAAGCTCACCTCCTTGAGAAGCTTCCTTAAGAAGATTCCTAAAGAAGCTAAAGCTTAGCTACACACACCTCTCTAATAACTAAGTTCACCTCCTTGAGATGAGAAGCTAGAGCTTAGCTACACACCCCTATAATAGCTAAGCTCACCCCCATGACAAAAAACATGAAAATACAAAAAAAAAGTCCTTACTACAATGACTACTCAAAATGCCCCGAAATACAAGGATAAAACCCTATACTACTAGAATGGCCAAAATACAAGGCCCAAACGAAGGAAAAACCTATTCTAATATTTACAAAGAAGAGTGGATCCAACCTTGACCCATGGGCTCAAAAATCTACCCTAAGGTTCATGAGAACCCTAGGGCCTTCTTTAGTAGCTCTAGCCTAAGCCTCTTGGAGTCTTCTATCCAATACCCTTGGGGGGTAGGATTGCATCATAAATTCAGTTGAAAGCTTTTTGAAAACAATCTTTGCTACTGGTAATCAATTACAATAAACTGGTAATCAATTGCCAGAGAGTAAAAACTCTTTGCTAAAAGGTTTTGTGAAAAATTCATGTGCTACTCAATGTTTTGAAAAACTTTTTTGTACTTATCTTGATTGAGCCTTTTCTTGATTCTTGAATCTTGAGTCTTGAATCTTGATCTTGTTTCTTGATTCTTGAAATTAAATTTCTCTTGATTCTTGAAGTGTTCTTGACTCAATCTTGAACTCTTTCTCTTGGGCTTTTTGTCATCATCTTTGTTATCATCAAAGCACCTTGAATCAATCTTGATTCATCATCATGAATCAATCTTGATTCATCATCATGAAGCAATGAAGCTTGCTTCTACAGAATATTCCACCAAAGTCTTGAAAGAGAGAATCTTCGATCACTATTGTCACAAATATGGAGGAAAAGGTGGATTTTGATGAGGTTATTCCTTTTAACATGTGATTTTCCAAATGCTTAGTGGAGCTTCAGATCTTGAAATAACTATGGCAGCTTCTAGCAATGGAACTAAATGATCATTTGTCGGCGTTCAAGTTGGTGTTGTTGTACAAAGGAGCTTCAGCCTTGATAAAGTATAGTGCGTTCCCATTATGCAAAAATCCATGATGCTGAACTAGTTTTAGTTTTTCCTATCGAGATCAATCGATTCACTGCTAGACTTAAGTGAGAAATTTAGGTCCATCTTTGCAACTAGTAAGGAAAGACCAAAGATGGAGGCCGACCTAAAACTAATCCAACAAGGACCTGAGGAGCCGCTCAGAGGATACATCTCATGATTCAATAAAGAAGCGTGCCACAAACAATCTACAACCAGGAGTCGTGCTAATGCTAGCTAAGGACAGTGTGAGGGATGAATATTCTCTATTCATATCTGTCGAAACCTACCTTCGAGAGGGGTGTGAAAAAGGCCATAATAGATGGGCCAAAGCGTTTGTCTCCAGGGGAGAAAACGAGCGGAGTCGCTACCAACGTTTATTTGAGGGAAACGTTAGAAAACCAAAAGAGGTCTGCGAATTTTGAAAATGAGGGTTCGGGAGTTGTTTACACATGAGGAAGGTATTAACATCCCACGCGTCCGTCACAAGGGACGACGGCCTTTAATCGAGTGTGCAAAAAACATGACTTCAAAATTATGTGCTTTCCCTTTTTATATTTTTTATGTATTTTCCCTCTTTACATTTTTTTTATTTTTTTTTGGGCTGACAAGTGCGTTGCCCTTGCTCCTACGTATCCTCATATGCGATGAGGAATTCAGACCTACGTAGTTCTTTAAAGTCTGAAAGTTTGTTTGTTAAAATGATTTTATGTTTTTTGAAAGATTGATTTTAATTGCAAATAAAAGTTGTTTAAGGCGTTGGACCTCAAAATGATGTTTCGCTTTTTGAAAAGCAGGGAGAGTCGTTTAAGGCGTTAGACCTTGAAACGATCTTTTGATTTTTGAAAAGAGGAGAGAATCGTTAAGGCGTTGGACCTCAAAACGATCTCAAGTGATATTTGATAAAAAGAAGAGGTTATGAATTGGTTTTTATCTTGATTTTGTTTATTAACCTTCTATCCTTTTTTTAAAGAGAACTTGCGGTACTAATGATCGGTTAAAACTTACTTTACAAAAGAAAAGTGGTTACCGATGATAGGAGAAGGAGAGGAAGATGCACAAAACAAGAAAGCAAACACTAACCGAATGACGAACGAAGAACACCGAACCAAGAACGATGTAGAAATCGATTGCAGTCACGATTTGGCAACGATTTAGTTTCTTTTTCTCTTCCTTCTTCTTTCTCTCCAATCCTTCACCTCTGGACCTTAGAACCCCCCCCCCCCCCCCTCTCAGCCCCTCTTCATGCCTATTTATAGCAAAACAAGGCGTTTGGGACAAAGGTAGCTAGCCTAGGCGAGCTGGTTACTTCACCATGAAGTTATTTGGTGGCCTAGGCGAGCCAGAGGCTAGCCTTTGAAAAGTAAAGGAGCATATGACCTTGATTGTTTTTGCAAGACAACAGACTATGATAGTCTTTGAAAAGTAAAAGCGGATGACATTGATAGTCTCCACAAGACAAAAGACTATGATAGTCTTTGAAAAGTAAAGTGCATATGACTTTGATAGTCTCCGCAAGACAAAAGACTCTGATAGTCTTTCAAAAGTAAAGGAGCAGATGACCTTGATTGTCTCTACAAGACAAAACAAAGTCTTTGAAAAGTGTCATACCCTAATTTCGTCCGAGGATGATCATTTGCAAACATTTGGATTCTTGCCAGTCGAATTGAGCTGCTTAACACTAATTGTTGCGCAATCCGTAGGGTTTTGTGACATTTCGGAAGGAAATGTGCAAAATATTCAAAAGAAGGGCAAAAGGGTCACCTTTGTGGCATTTTTCAGCCCCTAGGCCCACTAGAAAGCTTAGCGATGAAGTAACCAGCTCGCTTGGGTGAGCTAGGTTATTTCAGGAGGAAGCAAGCAGCTCACCTGGGCAAGCTGAGCTCACCTAGGCGAGCTGCTATGCAACCTCTACCCCTCATTTGCTATAATAAGCGTGAAGGGGCTGAAGGAAAGGGGTCCGGAGGTTCCTAAGGTCCAGAGGTCCAGAGTGATGAGAATCATGAAACTGGCCAAATACAGGCTAAAGGCCCAAGTGGAGAAGGACGAAGGCCCAAGTGGAGAAGGACAAAGCCCCCAAGTGGAGAAGGATGAAGGCTCAAGTGGAGAAGGATGAAGGCCCAGAGGCAGAGACACTATCAAGACAATTAATTGTTGCTGAAGGCCCAAACTAATTTGAAGGCCCAAGTTAAATATGTTTTTAGTTATAATTTTTATTTATTGTAGTTTTGGCCCAACCTATTTAGAAGGCCCATGTCTATTTTTATCTTTTTGTTCAGATACACTATAAGTATTGGTTTTTATTTTCAATAAAAAGAAACTTTTGGCATTTTGATCAAATTTGGTGAGAGTTTCTCTCCGGGTTCCTTGTTGAACCAATTATCAGACTTATCAAGGTAATCCTTGTGGCGTCTACCCTGACTTATCTTCCTTCACTGGAAGTGGCGTCATCCAAAACCTCCGTAGCCTGTATCAAACGATCCGCTCCTACTCAGGTTCACATCATCTGGTATCAGAGCTTCGGCTCTTGATACAGGTTCTATCTTATCCTATTATTTTTCTTTGTAATTTGTCTTGGTTCGTGTTTTGTCCTTGTTCTGTTATTTGTTTTTCTTGTTTGCGTCTTGTTGTGTTCTTGTTTGTGTCTTTGTTTCGTTCTTGTTCTTGTCACGTTTGTGTTCTTGTTGTTGTTCTTGTTTCTAGTGTCTTTCAGACTTTGTGTCGTAAAAAAAAATTGTTTGGGTTTTGTTTCAAGTAAAAAAAAAGTTGCAGAAATTTTGAAGAAAAAAAAAGAGAAGAAAAGAAGAAAGAGAAAAAAGAGAAAGTGGGTGTTTGATCTTTCAACACGAAATTGAGGCAGTTAGAGGCTTTTTTTTTGGCAGAAAATCGTGTACCAAATCCCCTTATCTAGATTCTCCTCTGAATTCTGAGCGTTTTGATATATAGTGGGCCTCAAACAGACAACCGTAGCAAAAGTTATGAGCATTTGAAGTTTAGTTGTCATATCTGTTATCTTATCTGTTATCTTATCTGTTATCCTATCTGTTATCTTATTTGTTATCATATCTGTTATCCAAATTAAATCTAATTTGTTATCCCAAATCTGATCTATTATCCAAATCAAATCAAATCAAAAAAATTTATCCAAATCAGATTTGTTATCCAAATCTAATCTGTTATCCAAATCAAATCCAATCTGCTATCCAAATCAAGTCCAAGTTGTTATCCCAAATCAAATATGTTACTCTGATAATTCTATTGTCTTTCCTTTTATTTTATATTACCTTGTGTGTCTAATTCGGTCTATCCAGGAACTTAAGAGGGAGTGAGTGGTAAAAGGCAAGAGTGAAAACATCACACAAAAGCCTATATTGAGAGCATCAAACACGAGTGAACTACCATTAAAGAGAGAAACACGTGAGTAGAGTGTGGTGAGGTCCTGAATTTTTTTTAATTTACTGCAAAATTCTTTGTTCCTTAATCATGGCAAGAGCTGGTGACAATGGTGGTGTATATCATCAACTGGATGAATCTCAACGCTTATTTCTGGACGCGTGGACTACACAAATGCAACGTTTGTTGACCAAATCTTCCTTGTTTACTCTTAAACCTCTATCCCCTAGAGAAGTGTGTGATGACCAAATCAGAATGAGAGAAAAGAGAGAACAAGAGAAGGAAAATAGTGAAGCACCACAAAGGAATATGAAAAAGAGTGATACACCCGAGGAAAAGAGTGATACACATGAGAGAAAATTTAATTATTTTGCAGAGGCGAGTGAAGCGAGGAAAGTGTTACCTGCTCATGAACCACTCAATCTACAGTATTGCAAAGACAGAAAAATTTCTACTGATAATTCTAATGAGTTTACTATTTCTATTTCTCCTAGTGTTCAACCATTATTGCAGGAATTTAAAAATGTCTTTCCTAAGGAGATTCCTCATGGACTACCACCTTCAAGAGGAATAGAACATCAAGTTGATCTCCTCCCCGGAGCTTCATTGCCTAACAGGCCAACTTACAAAAGCAATCCCCAAGACACTCAACGTAAGGATGCACATGCAAAAGTTGAGTATGTGAAAAGATTGTATGACCAAGTAAAGGTGCAAATTGCAAAGAAGAACGAAAGCTATGTCAAGCAAGCCCACAAGGAAAGGAAGGAAGTGGTACTTGAACACGGTGATGATCCTGAACATTTGAGGACAAATGTTTTCCAAGAAGGAGGGAATGATGAGAATCATGAAACTGGCCAAATACAGGCTAAAGGCCCAAGTGGAGAAGGACGAAGGCCCAAGTGGAGAAGGACAAAGCCCCCAAGTGGAGAAGGATGAAGGCTCAAGTGGAGAAGGATGAAGGCCCAGAGGCAGAGACACTATCAAGACAATTAATTGTTGCTGAAGGCCCAAACTAATTTGAAGGCCCAAGTTAAATATGTTTTTAGTTATAATTTTTATTTATTGTAGTTTTGGCCCAACCTATTTAGAAGGCCCATGTCTATTTTTATCTTTTTGTTCAGATACACTATAAGTATTGGTTTTTATTTTCAATAAAAAGAAACTTTTGGCATTTTGATCAAATTTGGTGAGAGTTTCTCTCCGGGTTCCTTGTTGAACCAATTATCAGACTTATCAAGGTAATCCTTGTGGCGTCTACCCTGACTTATCTTCCTTCACTGGAAGTGGCGTCATCCAAAACCTCCGTAGCCTGTATCAAACGATCCGCTCCTACTCAGGTTCACATCACAGAGAGAAGAAGAAAGAAGAGAAAAAGAAGCTTCAACGCCGCTGAATCGCGATTGCAATCGATTTCTATATTGTTCTTCGGTCGTTCTTCGTTCTTCATCCGGTTAGTGCTTGTTTTAAGGATTTGAACTTGATTTATGGACCCTTAGGGGTCCCTTTTATTCTTTGTACATCTTCATCTCCTTCTCTGATCATCGGTAATCGCTTTTCTTTTGTAAAGTAAGTTTTAACCGATTATTAATGCCGCAAGTTATCTCTAAAAAAGTATTAAGGATTAATAAGAAAAAACCAAATAAAACCAACTCATAAAATTTTTCATTCCATAAAAAAAATCAAGAGATCTTTCAAAGGTCCAACGCCTTAAACAATTCTCTCCTTTCATGGTCCAACACCTTAATGATTCTCTCTACTTTTCAAAAATCAAAAGATCATTTCAAAGGTCCAACGTCTTAAACGACTTTTGTTCGCAACTTAAATCAATCTTTCAAAAAAGATAAAATCAATGTAACACACAAAATTTCAGACTCAAAGAACTACATAGGTCTCATCGCACCCGAGGATACGTAGGAGCGAGGGAAACACTCTTGTCGACCCCAAAAAAGGAAAAAAAATATATAAAAGGGATAAAAAACATAAAAAGGGAAAATACATAAAAAAATCAGAAAGGAAAGTACATAATTTTGAAGTCATGATTTGCACATTTGATTAGAGGTTGCCATCCCTTGTGACGGGCGTGTGGGGTGTTAATACCTTCCCTGTGCGTAAACAACTTCTGAATCCTCATTTTCAAAATACGCAAACCTTTGACCTTTTCCATTTTGGTTTTTCTGATGTTTTCCTCGAATAAACATTGGTGGCGACTCCGCACGTTTTCCTTCCTTAGAAGACACGCCATCGAGTCTCGCATCGTGCCCCCACTGAATGGCAAGTTGCGATAGTTGACGACTCCACTGGGGACTTGTTAGAGAGTTAGTCCATTCTATCAGTGTGCAATATTTTTATCATGACTTCCTCTTTATTTATGTTCCCCTTTCTTTTTATCTTTTGTTTGTCCATATTTGTACGTAATCTTTGCTATGTTGTTGTGTTTGGTGTGTGTTTGTCTATCGATTACATTCAGTTAGAAATACTTTTTTTCTATGCACACATGACACCTACACCTCGCACACACATTGAGATATTAGGCCCTATACCCAGGTCTATGTGAGCCATAAGGAGTGAAGGTCAATCTGTGGTCATGATGGGTCTCCGACTCGCTTGATGACAGTGAAGCCTCATCTAGAGTTTTCCTTTTTTAGTGATGCATTGTCGCTGATAATCCCTATCGTTTCGCTGATAGTCCATATCGCCACAATGTATTACCTAAGAGGATGATATCCCTAGAAGCAAGTAAAGTTACTCTAAACCACCCTTTGGAGTTGTCATTAGGAGGGGACTTTTGGATCCTTTCCATTAGATTCTTGAATTAGGGTCAAATAGCAAACTTACTCTGGCATATTCCTTGATTGCGTCATGCATCTCTTCATGGCATCGTAATAGGCATATCATTCCTGCATCATGTTCGTGCATTGCATTTGCATAAATCACTACATTATCATACGCCTTCATTTAGCATGCTTTTGTTCTGCCAACTGCATATATTCTACTTCCATCATTCGCATGTCATGTTCACTCATGCGTGGTCCTTGCATTTTCCTTTGCAAAAATAAAAAAAGAAAAGAAAAGAAGGGGAACAAAAAAAACAAAAAAAAAACAAAAAAAGAAAGTCACACAATATTCTTAGTTACATGTGTTGGGTACCATGATAATGGCTATAAACCAACCATGTTGGGATTATACACCTATTTCTCTAAAAAAAAAATTGAAAATCATGTGAATGTGGTGCCTAATGCATGGATAACTAGGAAAATGATGGTTCTTCAGTCATCTCAATCTCATAATTACATTTGTTGTGCATATCATGAGTATGCCCTAGTCATTCATCTCTATGATAGGTTGTCAAAGTATTGGCAATCAAAATTGCTAAAGCTAGAGTAATGAGTGAAATAGAGGAGGTGCAAGAGCGGATGAAGACCGACATGGAGGCCATGAAAGAGCAAATGGCCACAATGATGGAGGCCATGATGAGCATGAAGAAGATAATGGAGGTCAATGCGGCTGTAGTTGCCGCTACTAGTGTCGTTGTTAATGTGGATATGATTCCCCCATCTGGCCTCAACAAAATAAATCATCCAACCTCATATATGGTGGGTCAGGGAGGCAAAAAGTTGGGAAGTACGGGCGGCCCCCATTTCATGCAAGTTTAGAACAAGCATGCCTTCTTGCCATATGGCTTGCCTCCCAACTATACACCACCCAATGTGGTGCACACTCTCGATGAGAATGTCAATAACTCCACTCCCATACTCATTGAGAGCCAACAACCTCAATCTGGTTATGCACATGTATCTCAACCCATGGGGAGACACATGATATACCCCACCACAATCTATCCGACTTCGAGCCTCGCCTCGGATACACCCTTGAGGGGCAAGCAATTGGTGTTGCACCCCTGCCAAAACACTTTGGAGGACCCTCAGTTTCTCCCACAACCACAACCCTCAGTTTCTTCCTGGAAAGTCTTACTGGGGCAGCCTTCACCTAGTATACTAATTTGGAACCTTCCCGAGTCCATTCTTGGAAGGACCTAATGTTTGCCTTCATTAGGCAGTATCAGTACAATTCTTATATGGCTCTGGATATGATGCATTTATAGAGCATGTGTAAAAAAGAGAATGAATCTTTCAAAGAATATGCCCAACGATGGAGGGATCTGGCAGCTCAAGTAGCGCCCCCAGTGACGGAGAGGGAGATGATAACAATGATAGTAGACATGTTACTAGTGTTCTACTATCAGAAAATGATGGGTTACACACCTTCAAGCTTTGCAGATTTAGTTTTCACCGGCGAAAGGATCGAAGTGGGTCTGAAAAGAGGCAAATTTGATCATCCTGCTTTGACAAATAAAAAGCCTGGGGCAAATAGAGAGGATGAGGAGGAGGGAGGAATAGAATTCACCCCAATTCCAGTGTCATATGCTGACTTACTCCCATATCTACTCGATAATGCAATGGTAGCCATAACCCCAGCCAAGGTTCCTCAACCTTCATTTTTCCGAGGATACAACTCGAATGCAACATGTGCTTATCATGGAGGAGTCCCGGGGCATTCCATTGAGCATTGTATGACCTTGAAGCATAAAGTCTAATCAATGCAGGCTGGCTAAAATTTAAGGAGAATAATCGCTTATGAATTCTAACATTGGCAAGCGACACTATGCATGGGGCAATTTGAGGGTTGTTGTTAGATGTCTCCAATGACTCATTAGAATTTTCAAGTATATGCCATTACTGTAAACAACAATTGCAATGCTAATAATATGGATAAATTTGATGTCCTTATCTCGTTCTCTCACAATTACATCTTTGCTTATTTAACTTCCACTCGAATGTGAATGTAAGTCGTTGGTTTGTTTGCTCAAGTGACCTGCGCTCTTGAGTTGATCTCCAAGTCTGTTCAATCAGGAATTGTTCGTTCTCCACGTTGGGTGAGGGTGCTGTAAAATGATGAGTAAAGTTCAAAGCAAAAAAAAAAGTAAAAAAACAAAAAGAAAAAAAACATTTGATTGACTGT
This sequence comes from Glycine max, assembly GCF_000004515.6. Classification (NCBI taxonomy): domain Eukaryota; kingdom Viridiplantae; phylum Streptophyta; class Magnoliopsida; order Fabales; family Fabaceae; genus Glycine; species Glycine max. The sequence continues at coordinate 26,096,440 of NC_038253.2, forward strand.
GTTTCAAATAAAAGTATAGACATTCATGTGACCTCATTCTTAAAAGTTTTCTTTTTGAGAAAAAAAAGTGAATTATCAAGAACAAGAGTCGTTTGACTTGATTTATTAATTGAAAATCCTTTAAATATTTCTCATCCTTGAGAATTCATTTTCAAGAATATACACAGTTTCTTTCATCTTGCCTTGCTACAAGGTCATAGCAAAAGACAACAATAGATACCTTAGAGCCCTACACTGGGGCAATAAGGGGGCACCGTGCATGAGCCTCAAGCAAACCTAGGGGCAGACAAGAAGTTCTCACCCGGTAGGTCGAAAACCCGAAAGGGCGGCCTTGGCAAAAAATAGGGTTAATAAAAAAAACAATCAGGGGCATGTTATTAAGGTTTTGTCCCAAAATCCAAACTACAAAAGTATTTAGTCAAGACTTGAAGTGACACATGGCCATGTTTCAACATCCCAAATACTAATTTATCCCTCGCTACCCCCTGTTCGCTTCTGGCAAGTGCACCGGATCGCACAAGTAGTATAAAACGGTAAGAACCGAGTATCGAACTCTCGGGGAACTTGTGTTACTTGGTAAAGCTATTTCAGTGAATAGGTGTCTAGTGTGAAAAGAGATATGTTTACTATGAACAGGTGTGTAACCTAACTATTAAAAGGAAAATTACGTGAGTAATGATGTGTAAAGACAAATAGATGATATGTTGGTCTTCCTAATAGGTGCCTGATGTTAAAAGGATGTTCTCTACTTAACAATGCTTATATGTTCTATGGTGTCTCCTGAAATGCTAAACCCCGATTCCTCATGATAGTCTAGCCTAATCCTAATCAAGCATCGTCCACAGATTCCTCTTGTTGGACTAAACTCGGCCAGGATCGCATTAAGACAAACATACAACAACTAGGTTATCGTACCCCGATCCCTCGTGATAGTACGACAAACTAGCCCTGTCCTATCAAGTTCTAAGAATCAGACCAGTTTCCACTGTTGAATGACCCTAACAAAGCATGCATCTATGTGATCAAGGTAAAAGCATACTAGAATGAAATACTGATAGCACAGAGAACACACAAAACATCATTAGATAGATAAAAAGATATTTACATCAAGTACCTACAAGGAAGATCCAACAGAGAATTTAGCTTTCCATAACTGGGAAGCTTCCTTTACAACAAAGAGAAGAGAAAGATGAACGATTGCAGAAATACAAGTAGTGGGGATGTCTCCTCCACCTCTAAGACCTCACAATCACTCACAAACTCATCTCAAGCTCTCAGGATGGCTTCCTTTTCAATCTCTGGTCTCTACAGATCTTCACACAACAAAATCTATCAAACTCTCTGGAACTTGGACCTTTCTCTCTCTAGAACTATCTAGACATGCAGAAGCTTCAAGAAAAGGCCAAACTCCCCTCTAAAATCTGATTTCAGGCTTAAATAGGTGGCTTTGTTTGTGCTCGTGCGCTTAGCACAATTCTGAACCGCTTAGCGCGCATTAGTGAATTTCGGCTTAGTGTGGACTTTTCTCACTCAGCAAATGGACTGAAGCGGTGCGCTTAGCGGGATGGCTCTTCGCTCAGCGAACATGCACAGCTCATGCTTCTTCCAGATTCTTCCTCGCGCTCAGCCGAGGAGTGTTGCACTCAGCGGATGGCTCGCTAAGCCGACAGGTTGGCTTAGCGAGAGGGTGAAAATCAGCACTATACAAACTCGCCTAATTAACCTGAAATTGAGAGAAAATAATTATTAAACATACAAAATGGAAGTACTAAGTATATATTACCTATCTTTGCCCAAAAGTAATTACAACACTACAAAATAACCATAAATTGGAGGAGTTTGATACAATTTACATGGGTTTTATACACAAAGGTTAGTCGTATTCATCGACTAACACCCCCCCTCCGAGTCAAAGCATATTTGTTTTCTGAAAACAACAAAAAAAAACAGCAAAAGCAAAATAGAAACCTTGAGTAGGAACCACCACTAAACTGGCGGGGAGAGCGATGCAAACAACACACGCATGAGGTTGGGCAGTAATGAAAAAGAAAATAAATCCGCCAAAGGCGAGTGAAAAAAAAAAAGAGACAAAAGATCTCCAAATTCTACAAGAAAGGCACAAAAATGCAATGAAAGATTAATGTACAAGGCAAAAGGAGTAGAGCCCAACTCAAAAGTTGAAATGAACAAAGTACAAGCAATGCTCTTGAGGTTCTTACTCAATATAACCCTCAAACACTCTTTGAGCCTGTCTAATCCTTTCTTTCATAGCCCTCTTACCCCTGACCATGTTACAAGCCCAATAAAGCCCATGTGGATCAAGGAATGACTAATTTGCTTTTAAGTTGGGATTCAAGAATAAAACTCGTGCACACTTGTGATTGTTATATATATATATATATATATATATATATATATATATATAACAATAAAAAAGAGAAACCCCTGAGGTTCACACTTGCACATTTGAGAAGAAATCTCATTCAACCAAGAGCTCGCAGAAAATGCCCGAAGCCAATAGTGATAGTAGGGTAGCTTCATCATATAAATTATTTTGTGACCAGCCCATGTCATCAAACTCCCAGTGGGATCAACAGACCCATGGCATTATTTTATGATCATTTGGTCACATACCAAAGGGTGATGGTCCATTGCCATCCTTCATCGGTGCATGCGATCGGTCCCAAAGCCATATATTTTCTTGTTGGGCAGAATAAATTGAAACTTTTAAAAAGAAAGGGGAAAACCCTAGGATCAATATTTTGATTGATTGATTAAATGTCAAACGGCTCCACTGCCGTCATCTAAAATTGTTAAGTGTCTAAATTGAACAAAACATGCACTCTGAGGGAGTCCCCGAAGAGGTTTGCAAAAGATAGGATGAGGTTGCATGGTTATCACATCTTTCAAAAAAAAAAAAGACAATCAATCTATGTTTTCCATAAAAAAAAATCAAATCAAAATCAAAATCACAAAAACAAGATAGAATGTCATGAGCATTACATAATTTTCATGATTCAAAACCTTTTGCATTTACTGCATTAGAAGATAAAGGTTGCATGCATCTGCATCCCAAAAAAAATCATGTCTATATTAGGCAATGAGTGCATAGATGAGAGGTCCTCTCAAAGAGTCAACCTCTTGCTTTCTCATAAGGTTAAGCCCTTCGGTACTAGTACCTATTGGCTTGTTTCAGGGGACTCAAAGTCCTCGCAATTATCTTATCAAAGATTATCAAAGTTTGTTGTCATGCGGAGACAATCATGGTCATCCGCTTTCTATGCCTTCCAGAGACAATCAAGTCTGTTGGCACGCGGAGACAATCATGGTCATCCGCTTTCTTTGCCTTCTAGAGACAGTCAAGTCTGTTGGCATATGGAGACAATCATGGTCATCCACACCTTTTGCCTTCCAGAGACAATCAAGTCCGTTGGCATGCGGAGACAATCATGGTCATCCGCACCGTTTGCCTTCTAGAGACAATCAAGTTCGTTGGCATGCGGAGACAATCATGGTCATCCGCTTTCGTTGTTTTCAAGACTATTACAGTCTTTTTTGCCTTCCAGAGACAATCAAGTCCGTTGGCATGCGGAGACAATCATGGTCATCCACTTTCATTGTTTTCAAGACTATTACAATCTTCTGTGCCTTCCAGAGAAAATCAAGTCCGTTGGCATGCGGAGACAATCATGGTCATCCGCTTTTGTTGTTTTCAAGACTATTACCGTCTTCTAAGCCTTCTAGAGACAATCGAGTCCGTTGGCATCTAGAGACAATCAAGTCTGTTGGCATACAGAGACAATCAAGTCTGTTGGCTTTTCGAAGACGACAATGTCTTCAAAAGGCAACAATGCCTTCATTTACTTTTCGAAGACGACAATGTCTTCAAAAGGCGACAATGCCTTCATTTACTTTTCGAAGACGACAATGTCTTCAAAAGGCGACAATGCCTTCATTTACATTTTCGAAGACGACAATGTCTTCAGCCATTTATGCTTTCAAAAGGCGACAATGCCTTCATTTACATTTCGAACACGACAATGTCTACGATCTTTTCATGCTTTCAAAAGGTGAAAATGACTTTATTTACATTTCGAAGATGACAATGTCTTCAGTCATTTCATGCTTTCAAAAGGTGACAATGCCTTCGTTTACGCTTTTGAAGACGACAATGTCTTCATTTCAAAGACTTCAATGTCTTTTGTCCTTGTGCTTCTTAGGACTCAACGTCCTCTATTTCTATGCTTTTAAAAAGAAAAAAAATAATATATAAAAAGAAAAAAGAAAAGAAAAAAAGAAGAACTTCAAGGTCTTCATGTTTTCACAGGTTTTATTGCTTGGACTTCCGCTAGTGGCCGATTGGATGGTGAGATCCCTCAAACGAAATTAGTGCTTTTATCTTTACTTCCCTTTTATTTCCAATAAAAGATTAGTAAAGAGGGGCAACTGTCGTACCCTAATTTCGTCCGGTGAAGATCATTTGCAAACATTTGGATTCTTGCTAGCCGAATTAAGCTGCTTAACACTAATTGTTGCGTAATCCGTGGGGTTTTGTGACATTTCGGAAGGAAATGAGCAAAATATTCAAAAAGAAGGGCAAAATGGTCACTTTTGGGGCATTGTTCAACCCCTGGGCCCACTAGAAAGCTTAGGGATGAAGTAACCAGCTTGCCTGGGCGAGCTGAGCTCGCCTGGGCAAGGTAGGTTACTTCAGGAGGAAGTAGGAAGCTCGCCGGGGCGAGCTGCTATGCAACCTCCACCCCTCATTTGCTATAAATGAGCGTGAGGGGGCTGAAGGAAAGGGGTCTTGAGGTTCCTAAGGTCCAGAGGTCCAGAGAGAAGAAGAAAGAAGAGAAAAGAATAAGAAAGAAGAGAAAAAAGGTACAACACCGCCGAATCATGACTGCAATCAATTTCTACATCGTTCTTCCGTCGTTCTTCATTTGTTCTTCGTTCTTCATCGGGTTAGTGCTTGTTTTGAGGATTTGAGCTTGATTTGTGGACCCTTAGGGGTCCCTTTTATTGTTTGTAGATCTTCATCTCCTTCTTCGATCATCGGTAATCACTTTTCTTTTGTAAAGTAAGTTTTAACCGATTATTGACGCCGTAAGTTATCTCTAAAAAAGTATTGAAGATTAATATGCAAAAACCAAATAAAACCAACTCATAAACTTTTTCATTTCATAAAAAAAATCAAGAGATCTTTCAAAGGTCCAACGCCTTAAACGATTCTCTCCTTTCAAAATTCAAGAGGTCGTTTCAAGGTCCAACGTCTTAAACGATTCTCTCCTTTCAAAAATCAAAAAGTCGTTTCAAGGTCCAACGCCTTAACGATTCTCTCTGCTTTTCACAAATCAAAAGATCGTTTCAAAGGTCCAACGCCTTTGACGACTTTTGTTCGCAATTTAAATCAATATTTCAAAAAAGATAAAATCAAGGTAACACACAAAATTTTAGACTCAAAGAAATACATAGGTCTTATTTCCTCATCGCACCCGAGGATACGTAGGAGCGAGGGAAACACCCTTGTTGACCCCAAAAAAGTAAAAAAATATATAAAAGGGATAAAAAAAATAAAAGGGAAAATACATAAAAAAACATAAAAAGGAAAGTACATAATTTTGAAGTCATGATTTGCACACTCGATTAGAGGCTGTCGTCCCTTATGACGGGTGCGTGGGGTGCTAATTCCTTCCCCATGCGTAAACAACTACCAAACCTTCATTTTCAAAATACATAGACCTTTGACCTTTTCCATTTTGGTTTTTCCGACATTTTCCTCGAATAAATGTTGGTGGCGACTCCACACGTTTTCCTTCCTTGGAAGACACACCATCGAGTCTCGCGTCACCCCCCTGCCGAAGGGCAGGTTGCGACAAAAAGTAAAGGATACATTGAAGTCTTGACAAAAGACATTGAAGTCTTTGAAATGTAAATTGCGAGGACTTTGAGTTCCATGAAAGATAAAAATGAGGACTTTGAGTCCTGTGAAAGATAAAGGCGAGGACTTTGAGTCATATGAAAGATAAAGGCGAGGACTTTGAGTCCTATGAAAGATAAAAGCGAGGACTTTGAATCCTATGAAAGGTAAAAGCGAGGACTTTGAGTCCTACGAAAGGTAAAAAGGAGGAGTTTGAGTCATGTGAAAGGTAAATGTGAGGACTTTGAGTCCTATGAAAGGTAAAAGCGAGGACTTTGAGTCCTATGAAAGGTAAAAGTGAGGACTCTGAGTCCTATGAAAGGTAAAAGCGAGGACTTTGAGTCCTATGAAGCAAGCCAATAGGTACTAGTACCAAAGGGCTTAACCTTATGAGAAAGCCAAGAGGTTGACTCTTTGAGAGGGCCTCTCATCCTAAACTCAAAAGATAGGGCATTAGATTTGGGAAATTGGTATACAAAGAGAAATCTATAGCCTAATATGAACATGATGTTTGGGATGCAAATACATGCAACCTTTATCTTGAAAAGCAGCGAATGCAAGCTTTGTATGCAACAATGCAATGCAATGGAAAATTGTACAATGTTCATGACATTCTTTCCTATTTTTTGTGATTTGATTTTGATTTGATTTTTTTTTGCTTCTCTTTTTTTTTTCTTTTGTGGAAAACACAGATTTCCTGTCTCTTTCCGAAAGAGGTGATAACTCACCCGACTTCATCCTATCTTTTTGCAAATCTCTTCGGGGACTCCCTTAGAGTGCATGTTTGGTTTGATTTAGCCACTTGACAATTTTGGAGTGACGGAAATGGAGCCTTTTGACATTTAACCAATCAATCGAAATATTGATCCTAGGCTCGCCCTTTTTTTGTTTAAAATCATCGATTATTCTACACAGCAAGAAAACATAAGGTTCTGGGATCGATCGTGCACCCCATTGAAGGATGACAATGGATTGTTACACTTTGGTATCTGACCAAGTGATACTTTCTTGATTTAAGGTCATAGAGTGATGCCATGGGTCTGTTGATCCCATTGAAACTCAATGACATGGGCTGATCCTGAGAGAACTTATATAGCAAAGGCCACCCTTAGATTCAAAAGGAATCCTAAGGAGTCTGTGCGAGCGACTAACATCAGATGTACCTTACTGTCACAATCAGCTTTGGGCATTTTCCACGAGCTCCTGGTCGAATGAGTTTTCTTCTTAAATGTGCAAGTGCGAAACCTTGAGGATTTTCTTTTTTTTCATATATTTTTCAATGATCACAAGCGTGTGCTGGTTTCATTCCAAAATCCCAACTTAAAAGCAAAATTAGTCATTCCTTGATCCACATGGGCTTTATTGGGCTTGTAACGTGGTCAGGGGCAAGCGGGATGTGAAAGAAAGGATTAGAAAGGCTCAAAGAGTGTTTGAGGGTTACATTGAGTAAGAACCTCAAGAGCGTTGCTCGTACATTTTGGGTTGGGCCCTACTTCTTTTGTCTCATTAATCTTTATTGCACTTTTGTGCCTTGTAAAATCTGGAGATCTTTTGTCTCTCCTTTCTTCACTCGCCTTTGGCGGATTTTATTATATTTTTTTTTCTTTTCATTGTTGCCCAACTTTATGCATGTGTTGTTTGCATTGCTCTTCCTACTGGTTTAGCAGTGGTTCATACTCAAGGTTTCCATTTTGCTTTTGCTATTTTTTGTTGTTTTTAGAAAACAAATATGCTTTGGCTCGAAGGGAGTAGCAAAGGATAAACTAGTGTTTAGGATGTTGAAACATGGACATGTGTCATTTCAAATCTTGACTTAGATTCTTTTGTAGTTTGGATTTTGGGACAAAACCTTAATAGCACGCCCCTGATTGTTTTTTTTTCCTTTTTTTTCAACCCTAATTTTTGCTTAGGCTGCCCTTTCGGGTTTTCAACCTACTGGGTAAGAAATTTTGATCCGCCCCTAGGTTCGCTTAAGGTTCATGCACGATGCTTCTCATTGCCCCAATGTAGGGCTCTGAGGTATCTATTGCTGTCTTTTTTCATGACCTTGTTGCAAGAAAGAATGAAAGAAATTGTGTCGGTTCTCAAAAATGAATTTTCAAGGACGAGAAATATTTAAAGGATTTTTCAATTGACAGATTAAGCCAAATGACTCTTGTTCTTGAAAACTCACTTTTCTCTCAAAAAGAAAAATTTTAAGAACGATAAAATGAGGTCACATGAATGTTTGTACTTTTTGATTTGAAACACAGTCAATCAAACATTTTTTTTAACTTTTTACTTTACTTGTTGTTTATGGCACCCTCACCAAATGTGGAGAATGAGCAATTTCTGATTGAGCAGACTTGGAGATCAACTCAAGAGCGCAGGTCACTTGAGCAAACAAACCAATGGTTTACATTCACTTCCAGTGAAAGTTAAATAAGCAAAGATGTAATTGTGAGAGAATGAGATATGGACATCAAATTTATCCATATTATTAGCATTGTGACTGTTGTTTACAGTAATGGCATAAACTTGAAAATCCTAATGAGTCATTGGAGACATCTAAAAACAACCTTTACATTGCCCCAAGCATCATACATAGTATTGCTTGACAACATCAGAATTCATGAGCAATTCTCCTCCTCGGATCTCAGCCAGTCTGCATCAATCAGACTTTGCACATTATGTTTCAGGGTCCTACAATGCTCAATGGAATGCCCCATAACTCCCCCATGATAAGCACATGTCACGTCGGGGTTATATTGTCTGGGAAACGAAGGTTGAGGAGTCTTTGTTAGGCTTATGATTGCCATTGCATTATTGAGCAGATAGGGGAGTAAGTCAACATATGGCATTGGAATTGGGGTGAATCCTGCAGGCTTATTTTCTGGAAAATTCCTTCCCCGTTTGATGTTTTTATTTGTGTTAAGGGTGGTATTTGGTATCGGATGTGCGGAAGGCAGGCTTTGTGGCTGATTTAGGGGTGACCTTTGTGGATGATTGAGTGTTCTTGGTTGATAGGGGGGTGGGTAATGAGAAGGGCTGATATTGGCTGAGTATTGATATTGTGGAGCCGGTGGGAAATTTGGCCATGTAGGAATGGTAGTCATAGCATGGGTTCCTCCCTCATTCTCATTCTCTTTTTATCCCAGGCTTCCTATTCATCAAAGCAGGATAATCAAATTTGCCTCTTCTCAGACCCACTTCGATCCTTTCGCTGGTGAAAATTAAATCGGCAAAGCTTGAAGGTGTGTAACCCATCAACTTCTCATAGTAGAATACTGGTAATGTGTCTACTATCATTGTTATCATCTCCTTCTCCGTCATTGGGGGCACTATTTGAGCTGCCAAATCCCTTCACCCTTGGCCGTATTCTTTGAACGACTCTCCTTCTTGCACAAGTTCTATAGCTGCATTCTATCCAAAGCCATATCAGAATTATACTAGTACTACCTAATGAAGGCAACCATTAGGTTCTTCCAAGAACGAACCCGGGAAGATTCCAGGTTGGTATACCAAGTGATTGCTGCCCCAGCCAAACTTTCCTGGATGAAATGCATCAATAATTTTTCATCTTTCGCGTATGCCCCATTTTCCTGCAGTACATTTTCAGGTGATTCTTGGGGCAAGTAGCCCCGTGTACTTATCGAAGTCTAACACCTTGAACTTCTGAGGAATGAACATGCCGGGTACTAGGCACAACTCTTCCATATCAGCAAAAGCATAATCTCTGCCTCCTTCAATGGCCCTCAGCCTTTCCTCTATGTGATCAAATTTCTCCATTTCCTCTATGGAAGGAGGCAATTTTTCCAACGCAAAATGCAAGGATTATGGTTGGGGTGATACTGAGGTCCCCCTAAAGTGTTTGGCAGGGGTATGCCACCAAATGCTTATCCCTCAGTGGCACATCCGAGGGGAGGCTTGAAGTCAGCTAGAGTGCGGTCTTGGGGCACTTCATGTGTCCCCCCCATGGGTTGAGAGACATGTGCATGATCAGATTGAGGTTGTTGGCCCTCAATGGGCATGGGTGCTGAGTTGTTGACATTCTCCTCGGGAGTGTGTGCAACATTGGGTGGCGTATAGTTGGGAGGCAAGCCATACAGTGGGAAGGAATGCTTATTCTGAACTTGCACAAAATGGGGGCTGCCCGTACTTCCTAACGCTTCACCTCCCTACCCTACTGTATCTGAGACTGGAGGATTTACCTAGTTGAGGCCTGATGGGTGAGTTGGGTCTACCTCAGTGGCGATCGCAGCTGCGCTGCCCTCCATCATTTTCTTCATGCTCATCATGGCCTCCATCATGGTGGCCATTTGGTCTTTCATGATCTCCATGCCCGTACTTTCTCTATTTCACTCATTACTCTAGCTCTGGCACGCGTTCAGTAAGGGCGCCGTAAAGTGCATTTTTTTCTTTTGATTACAATGATTACAGTTCTGATTTCAATGAAAGAATGCAATGAGCAATGCCACCAATGTGAAAATAAAAAATAAGCATGGATGTATGTGAATGACGCATTGTCGAAGTATTGCAAATTTACATAAGGCACTCAGTAGAACATAGGGTTGAATCAATTCAGATTTCATTAAAACAACATGGTTCATCACATATTGTCAAAGTGAAACTGGAAATAAAACATGGAAATTGACAATCTTTAATTTTTTTTTGTAAATTATTTAGCTCAATCATGTGTTGGCTGTAAACAAAGAAGCGATGTAACTCGATCTATCTTCTGCCCCAACTTTTGCAAGCTGGTTACTTCCATACTTGACCTTGACTTGATGAACCTTTCCTTAAAAACATGTGCTTGGTTCAACCCCATAATCCAAGGAATAGCAATTTTGATCGCCAATACTTCGATAACATATCATAGAGATGAATGACTGGGGCATATTTATGCTATGCATGTAATTATGAGATCGACATGAGATGCCCCAAGAACCATGATTTTCCTAGTTAATATTGCATTAGGTACCATGTTCACATGATTTTCAATCATTTTTTTAAAGAGAAATGAGTGTATAATCCCAACATGGTTGGTTTATATCCATCATCATGGTAATGTGGTATGACTTTTGTTTTTGTTTTCGCTTTGTTTTGTTTTGTTTTTATTTTTTTTTTTTGCAGAGGAAAATGCAAGGATCATGCATGAGGGAACATAACATGCGAACTGTGAAAATGGAATGTATGCAGTTGGCAGAACACAAGCATGCCAAACGAAGATGTATGATAATACAATGGCTCATGCAAATGCAATGTGTGAATACAATAAATGATAAAACACAAGAATGATGTGTCCATTACGATGCCATGAAGAGATGCATGATGCAATCAAGGAACAAGCTAGAGTGAGTTTGCTATGTGCCCCCTAATTCAGGAATCTAATGGAAATGATCCAAAAGTCCTCTTCTAGTGACAACTATCAAGGGTGGCTTCATGTAACTTTACTAGCTTCTAGAGATATCATCCTCTTAGGTATAATACATTGTGGCGATAGGGACTATCAGCGACAATGCATCATGAAAAAGGAAAACTCTAAATGGGGCTTCACTGTTATCAAGCGAGTCAGAGACCCAGCATGACCACCGATCGACCTCCATTCTTATGGCTTCATAGACCCAGGTATAATGCCTAATATCACAATGTCTGTGCGAGGTGTAGGTTCCATGTGTGGGTAGAAAAATATATTTCTAACTATGAATGTAATCGATAGACAACACACATCAAACACAATAACATAGCAAATGTTATATACAAATATGGACAAAACAAAAGATAAAAGGGAAAAAGGAAAATAAATAAAGAAGAAGTCATGATAAAAGTATTGCACACTGATTGAATGACCTAACTCTCTAGCAAGTCCCTAGTGGAGTCGCCAACTGTCGCAATCTACCCTTCAGTGAGGGTGCGAAAAGGCCATAATAGATTGGCCAAAGCGTTTGTCTCCAAGGAAGAAAACAAGCGGAGTCGCCAACAACATTTATTTGAAGAAAACGTTAGAAAAACCAAAAAAAGGGTCTGCGAGTTCTGAAAGTGAGGGACGACAGCCTTTAATCGAGTGTGCAAAAAACATGACTTCAAAATTATGTGCTTTCCCTTTTTATGTATTTTCCCTCTTTATATTTTTATTTTTATTTTGGGGCGACTAGGGAGTTGCCCCTGCTCCTACGTATCCTCAGGTGCGATGAGGAATTCAGACCTATGTAGTTCTTTAAAGTCTGAAAGTTTGTTTGTTAAATTGATTTTATGTTTTTTGAAAGATTTATTTTAATTGTGAACAAAAGTCATTTAAGGCGTTGGACCTCGAAACGATGTTTCACTTTTTGAAAAGTGGGGAGAGTTATTTAAGGCGTTGGACCTTGAAACGATTGTCGCAACGTGCCCTTTTGCGGGCGAGCGAAGGCGAGGCTCACGGGTGCGCTTTCCAAAGGAGGAAAGATGCGCGGAGTCGCCACCAACGTTTATTTGTGGAAAACGTCGGAAAAACCGAAGGAAACCGGTCAAAATGAAAATTCTAAGTTCGGGAGTTGTATTTACACTTGAGGAAGGTATTAGCACCTCTCACGTTTGTCTCAAAGGACAACAGCCTATTTTTAGAATTGTGGAAATTGTGTTACCTTAACTTTTATTTCTTTTTATTTTTTTGAGGTCGACAAAAGCGGGGCTTTTGCTCCTACGTACCCTCCTTTGGAGAGGAAATCAGACCTACGTAGTTCTTTCTTATGCGTGAATCAAGTGATTCTTTTTACTTGAAAGGTGATCATTTTAAGGCGTTGGACCTTAAAAATGATCCATTTTACTTGGTAAGAAACTGAAATGATAAACTTTCAAAATCCTATTTTTTTGTGGACGAGCTTGACTAGGCAAGTTGATTTTAGCCTTAGTTTCACTTTAGTTATTAGTCAATTCAATTAAGAATGAGAAATCCCAAAGAGAAAACGTCCGATTGATTTTTCGCTTTATTTTACTAAAAGGTATTTTTTTATTATTATATTATTATTTTACCTCTTTTTTGATTTCCAACTTGGTTACGGCACGACCGAACGGTCGGAATTCATTTTAACCAAAATTAACGGATGATACAATTCAAATGATCGATGGAAATTTATTTTATTTTTAGATTAGGCGAGAAATGACTTAAATAAATGGCTTAAGCACGTCAAAAGGGGGTATAAAAAGCGAATGAAAATGAGAATAAAAATACATGAAACAAAATGTGGACCACCACGGGTACATAGAATGAATTGAAAAGCTCGGTTTGAGGTACTTACCCGTTGAAGACTGAAGAAAACGAAGAACGAACGATGAATGTTGAAGAACGGTCGAGAATCTTCGCGTAATTACTCATGGAAACGTTACGGAAACATTACGGAAACGTTACGGAAGCGCCTCGGCTTGGATTTTCTTCACGGAAATAATTTTCGTCAGCAATTTCGAGAGAATAAGAAGTGCCAAGAAGGCTGAACCCTTTTCTTCTTCACTCCTCCCCCTATTTATAGCAAAATAGGGGAGGAGCTTGCCACCCAGCTCGCCCAAGCGGGCAAGGTTACTTCCTCCAGAAGCAACAGCCTTCTGGAGGAAGGATATGGAAGGCCCAAGTGGGCCAGATTGCTATTTGCACCCCCTTTTTACTAAATGCACCCCCTTCTATTTTTTGGTAATTCTTTTTTCGTAACGTTACGAAACTTTACGAATTTCGTAACGATACTTATTTTCCTTCCGCAAGGTTATGAATCCTTATGGAATATATACTTACTATTTTTTAGCTTTCGAAGAAGTTACGGAAACTCACAGATTACGCAAAAATACCTCTTTTCGATTTCCGCCACATCACGGAATTTCACGGATTGCGCTAGCCTGCTTCCCTTTGATTTCTGACACGTCTCGGGACTTCATTTATTGTGCAACAAAGGACGCCAAGTATCTCAAAGCAGCTAACCAGAGGTTGCATGTTATCAAGTAATAATCCCCGGACGAAATTAGGGTATGACAGTTGCCCCTCTTTACTTACCTCTCATCGGAGATAAGAGGAAAGCAAAGATAGGACACTGATTTCATCCGTCCGGCCCTTTCCGTGATGACGACTCTCGTCTCTACTCCTTCTTTTTTCTTCTACACAAAACAAAATACAAAAAACAACAAGAACAACGAATATAATATACATATACACATATACACATATCTGGCGAAGGAACCGATCCGGAAAACAACAGAAGAACATATTCCCCAGTCGCCAGAGGTTCCGCACTTGATAATGGAGGACACATGAACAGCGCTAGGTAATGACATTCATGGGGCTCCGAAAAAAAGGGGAGAATGGAGGATTGCCTTGAGGGTCCGCACTTAGGCAATCATGAAACACGGCTCCAAACTCGAAAGTGGAGGACACATGAACAGCGCTAGGCAATAACATTCATGGGGCTTCGAAAAAAGGGGGAGAATGGAGGATTGCCTTGAGGGTCCGCACTTAGGCAATCATGAAGCACAACTCCAAACTCGAAAGTGGAGGACACATGAACGAAAACGCAATTCATGGGGCTCCGAAAAAGGGTGAGAATGGAGAATTGCACTAACCAATCACTACGCATGGCTCCAAACTCGAAGGTGGAGGACACATGAACGAAAACGCAATTCATGGGGTCCGGAAAAGGGTGAGAATGGAGAATTGCACTAAGCAATCACTACGCATAGCTCCAAACTCGAAGGTGGAGGACACATGAACGAAAACGCAATTCATGGGGATCCAAAAAGATTGAGAATGGAGAATTGCACTAAGCAATCACTACGCATAGCTCCAAACTCGAAGGTGGAGGACACATGAACGAAAACGCAATTCATGGAGCTCCGAAAAAATTGAGAATGGAGGATTGCCTTGAGGGTCCGCACTTAGGCAATCATGAAACACAGCTCCAAACTCGAAAGTGGAGGACACATGAACGAAAACGCAATTCATGGAGCTCCGAAAAAAGGGGGAGAATGGAGAATTGCACTAAGCAATCACTACGCATAGCTCCAAACTCGAAGGTGGAGGACACATGAACGAAAACGCAATTCATGGGGCTCCGAAAAAGGGTGAGAATGGAGAATTGCACTAAGCAATCACTACGCATGGCTCCAAACTCGAAGGTGGAGGACGCATGAACGAAAACGCAATTGATGGGGCTCCGAAAAAGGGTGAGAATGGAGAATTGCACTAAGCAATCACTATGCATGGCTCCAAACTCGAAGGTGGAGGACGCATGAACGAAAACGCAATTCATGGGGCTCCGAAAAGATTGAGAATGGAGAATTGCACTAAGCAATCACTACGCATAGCTCCAAACTCGAAGGTGGAGGACACATGAACGAAAACGCAATTCATGGGGCTCCGAAAAGATTGGTCGGCAGGACCGAACGATCCACCGGGTCTTTCCACCTACAAAAGCAAACATGCTTTTTGCAAAGAAAAATACATCATTCGCGAGAGCACCATATCTTAGAGAAACAATATACTTGTGCTAAGGGTAATCTTCCTTGTAATCGAGAATGAAGGGTAGGATGTCAACTTTTAGCTTTTAAATGAACATGCAGGGGAAACATCGGGCTAAGTTGAAAATAAATCACTCATAGTGTATAAAACTCACAAGGCAAGTGTTTTATCCTATTCCCAAACCATAACTGCACCATGACTCTATTTTGCACACGATTTCCTATCGAATCAAAGATCAAACGTACGATCACGGACCAATAGGATTTTCTCGAGGATAGTGTTTTTGGAGAGGAAGCTGGGTGTTTCGGTCTTTTCCTCTTTGTTTATGTGGGGTGGGATATTGCCAGTCGAGAATGATTTCGAGTGGCAATCTGGCTTGAAGAATTTCTGCCCTCTTTCTTTCATTTTCACTTCCCTTCGACCTTCGACCGGGAATCTTTCTTCTTCTTTTTTGTTCTTTTCTTTATTTTCATCTTTTTTTCTTTTTCTTTCTTTCCATTTCTTCCTTTTCTTTCTCTTCACTTCTCCTTTCTCGTCCCTTTCTTTGGGAAATCGGGTTTTAGCATTCTATTCGCTCTCCCTTGAGGAGATTCCGCTGTCCTTTGCTTCGGGGAAGGAATGAGGATTCTTTTTTATAGGCCAAGATTCAAAAAGTCTAAGGTTGTGTTTCAATGGGGTCTTTTATCGTGGGAACCCAATCTTGATATCTGGGGCGAAACAATATTGGGTGTCAAGGTGTCGATTTCGGGCCGAGCTTCCATATTGTTCCATAAGGCACGCGTGACAATGATGATTTGAAAACAATGTGCAAAATTAGTCATGGCTACAGCCAGGTGGGCACTCAAGCATCCTGTTTATGGCATTGTGATACTACAGTTGGGAATTTACCCAGACAGACCCAACGTTTCCAAGTTATGTTCTTTCATCAGTTCAATGAATTCATCCATCCTTATCTCGGTTCATTCCGGAAAATAAACTCTTAGAATCAATCCCTTGTTTCCAGAAGATACGTTTGCTCTTTACGAATGATTTATACTTCTTAACTATAACATGTCGACCTTCGCGGTCTTTCTTTTCTTTTTCCTTTTTGTTTCATCTTTATATATTCACAAAAATATACACCTGTGGTCCTTTATGAGGAAAACTTTTCTTTGTACATCTATATTCTTATACATGACAAACTTTTTCTGTACACGCATTAGAACTCTTCTCTTTACGTCTCACGGTCTATATACAAGCCCTATTTACATTCAAAGATTTTTCATTTTTCCCAACACACTTATGGTTCACACAAAAGTTTCTTCATATACACTCGTTGCTCACACACACAAGAATTCCTTTCCACGCATCATTTACACACAAGAATCCTTCTATACACATTTTCCTTTTACATACATGTATAAATAAAAACCTTTTTCTTTTCTTTATGAACATGACTTTTATTCACAACGCTTCTTTCTTTTTATTAGGATTTTGGTTCATTTTATTTTTTAGAACGACGTTCCTAAATGAAAAACTCTACACGGTCCAGGAATTTCAACAAACACTATTGACAACAACGAAACAAGTACCGGCGTAACAACTCAAATGATATGTATGTACAAAACAAAAGTCAAAACATGAAACAAACGTTAGTCCCTTAGTCAAACAAAAATAAGATGATATGTAACAGAAAAAAAAACAAATGGAAACAAAAAGAAACATGGATCAAGGGATCTCCCAATCATGTGGCCCCACTTCCTCCTAAGAAATCAAGTAAATCGGTCATCTCCTTGTCCTCGTGGGCCTCATCTGCCTCGTCGGGAGCCTCTGTTGGTGCCTCTCCTGCCCGGGCCTCAGGCCAATCTCCAGGCCATGCGACCTCTGCCCTGAACTGGTCCGGAGTAGGGCACGGAAAAGAAGTAAAGCCCTGGCTCTACAGGCTGAGACTCATCTGATAAAGACAATCATGGGTCTGTACATGTGCCCGGTGGTTGGCCGCCTGTTGGCGAACCAAATGCCGCAAATACTGCTCCGTATCAAACGATCCAGCTGGACCGGCCTGATGAGGTGGCGGCGCGTCTGCGGCCTGCGGAGCATCCCCCTGGGCCTGTCTCTGTGTGCAATACTTCTCAATAAAAGCTCGGGTGATGGGCGGCCGAATCACCTTGCTAGGTGTGATGGGGACGTCGAATGACTGGCAGAGTCCTGTGATCAAGGCAGGAAATCCCAGGGCCCTGTTGGACTTATCCGGGTCCAGAGGGTGCCTGGTAGGCGCCATACCTGCAAATATATAGATGGCATCAGCGATTAACTGAGCCACGTGAATGCTCATCCGCGTCAGGATGGCGTACACCAGCGGACACTTCGGCAGGGGGAGGTCGGAATTATGATCGCTGGGCTGGATGTTGCTGAGCAGCAAAGTCATCCAGATCTGAGTCAGGGTGGTCATGTTGGTGCGCATGATCCGCACCCGTCTCCCGACAGCAGTCCGGGCAAAATCTTGCCCCGGTATACATAGCAACTGGGCGATGGCCTCCTCATCGAACCCATCGGACCGGTTCCTCCTCTGGCCATACTCGCACTCCTGACCCTCTTCCAGCACTAAAGGATATCCCAGGAGCTGGCCGATAGCATCTGCATCAAACGGGATCCACTGACCCCTTACCCAAGACCTCATATCTCGCACGCCTTCCTCCGTAGGCCAAGCATTGGCATAAAATTCGAGGACTATGTCTGGATCAAACTTGGCCATGGGGGTAACCAGTGATGCCCACCGCCGGCGAACTATCTCCTCCTGGAAATCGGTATACTCATCGTCCCTGAGCTGGACTCGTCGCTCCCGGAGAAATGACCATCCCTTGATGGCCTCGAAGCGCTGCTGGTGTTCAGCGCTCCTAAAGCGGTGACTATCATACTCGGGAGCGGAACTAGTTCCTTCGGCCGCTTTATCCTTCCTGGATCTCTTTGAGGCAAGTTTTCTCGGGGCCATTTCCTGCGAGAACAAACATTTAGAAGTTAGTTTTACAAGATAACGCTTATCTTAACGCAAAAAGGTCGTGCTAATCCCTCTAATTTAGACCAAACTCATATAATCCATTTATGCACACGTGTATGTGTAGAAAATATCCTATTACTCATGTCAACATGCAAGAACATCCAACATATTCTAACTGCCATACACCTATATACATTCTGAAAAAGAAAACACACTTTCATGTTCAAAGTGTTGCGTCAAACTTTACACCTAATTTATATCCTAAACATTTGCTATTTACAAACTACCTACATATGTTTGAAATATATATCATACAAATTTTTTATTGTTTCATTCACATTTATTCATATTGGCAAGCTATTTACATTATGCACACACTTGCATTCAAAAGGGAATTCCGTGCTATCATACACTCATTTAGGAAGACAATCATTCACGCTTTGCTAGGAATTTCATGCTCCTTATATTTACCTATGTACACATACTATTGCAAGGTGTTTTCCACACTACCTCTATGTAAAGTATCAAACATGAGGCAGCCCAAATTCGAGCAAAAACTCTCACAGGCAAATCCTAATTTTCATGTTTTTCTAATTCTAAAACCAAATTTTGGATTCCTAGCCATAAGCATGTTTCCTTGCATTGAAGCTACAAGTTTGGGTTCCTAAGCTTGGAATTGCATTTGGGCACCTATTTTGAATCTCCTATGCTGTACCTACATATAAGAAACAATCCCACTCTCCCAATTTTACAAAATCATATTCATACATCATTGGGGCATTTCACCGAGCACTTGGTGAGCGCATGTTTGGACATAAATTGCAAGAGGATGGGGACAATGTGGCATGCCCCCATTGCTTCAGAATACAGCATAGGCCTAAGGCCTTCTCATTCAAATCCTCAATTCAAGAAAACAAACATAAAAACAAACCAAAACTACCCCACAAATACAAGCACATTCTCACAAATTAGAGCACCAAAAGATGAAGAAAATATACCAATGGGAAGCTAAAAACATCAAGGACTGAATACTTACTTGTTTGGAGTGAATAATAACACCAAAAATGAAAGCAAAAGGCAACCAAAAGTGACTTGAGGGAGCAAGAACCGCAAGCCTTTGTAAGTCCTCTCTTTTGAATGAGGGGGGGGGGGGGGGAGTTTTTGGATGCAAAAACGTTCCCCTCCCTCGTTTTTATATTTTGAATGCAGGGGTTGCTCGCCCAGGCGAGCTAACCTGCCACATTTTGTTTTTTTTTTGTTTTTTTTTTTAGGGGAACATTAACCATGTCCCCTCCTTCCTTATGGGTTAGCGTTTGCCCACTTGAACCTACTTAAATTAGAATTAGGTGTCGATTATTTATTTAAAACAAACAATAGTAAAAGAAACCGCGAACGCAAAGGATACTGGGCTGCCTTGCAGCGACGTTCTCTGCTTGTTTAGCGCCGGGAAGGGGTGGCGCTTGGTCGGTCGCGATCCTATCCTCCATTCGCTTCCATCCCTAAGTACCTGCAAGTAAGAGCCAAATGATATGCGACCAATCGTGACCGGTCATCGTCTTACCTTGGTTGATTTCTGCCATTGACTTGTCTTGACTTCTGACCGTGGCCTGAAACGATTCTGCTCCTTGCTATCACAAGATATGCATGTGCATGTGCATGTATGAATGTTTCTAATGCGATGATTTTATTTTAGTGAAGGCTGGTTAGATTCAATTTTAAATAAGCGTTTGGGGCACCCCATACACCGAGCGAAGAGGGCTCAAGTTAAATCTAAAACACAAAGTTTGAAACCAAAGGGAGGACTAAAACCTCACCTATCTTTTCTTCTTTTGAAGGAACGAGACAAATACAGAGGAGGGGAAACCCTGGAGGAAACCAAGAAGAACAAAAACTCAGAATTAAAAGGACATTGCAACGGTCCTCTCGATCGCCCCAGACTTCAAGTGTAATATCGTTTAACTACATCGGAGTTCACGGGCGAGGGCAACTCCTCGCCATCCATGTGGGTGAGTATCAGAGCACCCCCAGAAAAAGCTCTTTTCACCACGAAAGGTCCTTCATAATTCGGGGCCCACTTGCCTCGATTATCTTTAACAGCGTGGGACATCTTCTTCAGCACGAGGTCCCCCTCGTTGAACTTGCGCGGGCGTACCTTCTTGTCAAATGCGTTCTTTTATCATCCGTTGATACAAACGCCCATGGCTCATGGCGGCCAAACGCTTACCTTCAATAAGGTTAAGTTGGTCGTAGCGTGCTTGAGCCCATTCTGACTCTTCTAGGCTTGACTCCCCCATTATCCTCTGAGAAGGAACCTCTACCTCAAATGGGAGTACTGCCTCCATCCCATAAACCAAGGAATACGGCGTTGCCCCAATAAAAGTTCGCACCGAGGTTCTGTATCCGTGTAGGGCGAAAGGCAACATCTCATGCCAATCTTTGTATGACACTGTCATCTTTTGAACAATCTTCTTAATATTCTTATTCGCAGCCTCTACAGCCCCATTCATCTTTGGCCGATAAGGGGTAGAGTTATGATGCTGGATCTTGAAGTCTTCGCACATCTCCTGCATCATCTTGTTGTTCAGATTGGTGCCATTGTCAGTAATGATCTTCCTGGGGAGTCCGTATCGACAAATCAACTCCTTCTTTATGAATCTAACTACCACATTCCTTGTGACATTAGTATAAGAAGCTGCTTCGACCCATTTGGTGAAGTAATCTATCGCCACAAGAATGAAGCGGTGACCATTCGATGCTTTGGGTTTGATGACCCCAATGACATCTATTCCCCACATGGAAAAAGGCCAAGGGGCGGACATAACATTCAAAGGATGTGGCGGAACATTGACATTGTCCGCGTATGCCTGACACTTATGACACTTCCTTACATGGGCACAACAATCACTCTCCATGGTGAGCCAGTAATAACCGACCCTAAGAATTTTTCTGGCCATAGCATGCATATTGGCATGTGTCCCAAAGGAACCCTCGTGGATCTCCTCAATCATGAAGTTCGCCTCTTTGGCATCTACGCATCGTAGGAGAGTCATGTCGTGGTTTCGTTTGTACAGGATGGTACCACTTACAAAGAAACCAGTAGCCAATCTCCTCAACGTCCTTTTGTCATTGTCAGAAATCCCTGGTGGGTATTCCTTGTTCTCGACATACTGCTTGATGTCGAAATACCACGGTTTCCCATCCCGCTCTTCCTCTATTGCATAACAATATGCCGGCCTGCCTTGAGATTTGAATTCGATGTACGGCAGATCCCCGTGTAGGGCAAGTTGAAACATGGATGCCAGGGTGGCTAATGCATCAGCCATTTGATTCTCTTCCCGAGGTATGTGGTGGAAGGAAATGTCGTCAAAGTACTTGGCTAACCTCAAGATGTGAGTTTGATAGGGTATCAACTTCGAATCCCTAGTTTCCCATTCTCCTTTCAACTGGCGTATCACCAAAGCTGAGTCTCCATACACCTTGAGTAGTTTTACATCAAAATCAATGGCCGCTTGAACCCCAAGGGCGCATGCTTCGTACTCGGCCATATTGTTGGTACAATCAAAACCTAGCCTAGCCGTGAAAGGAATACACTGATCATCCGGGGATACAAGGACTGCCCCTACTCCATGGCCCAAAGCATTAGATGCCCCATCGAAGCAAACCATCCATTTGTCAATGTCCTCGTGCGTCCGCTTCTCTTCAAACAGGGCCATGATATCTTCATCTGGGAACTCGGGGTGCATCGGCCGATAATCCTGGAGGGGTTGCTGGGCCAAATAATCCGCTAAGGCACTTCCCTTTACCGCCTTTTGGGTGACGTAAACGATATTGAATTCAGATAATAGTACCTGCCACCTAGCGATTCGTCCCGTGAGGGCCAGTTTTTCAAAGATGTATTTCACGGGATGATGCAAGCTCCATTGGAGCTTGTAGGCCTAGGATCTTCTTCATCAATGGATTCCTTTGCTTCTTGGAAGATGAATGGCAGCGGAATGGAGAAAGGAAGAGAGAGAGGAGACGCCACTTCAAGGAGAAGATGAGTCTAGAAGAAGCTCACCACCATAGGAGGCCATGGATAAGAGCTTGGAGGAAGACGGAGATGAATGAAGGGAAAGGGAGAGAAGAGCACGAAATTTTGTGCTCTAAATGAGCTTTGAAATCTGAAGTTTAATATTCAAATTATCAAAGTTGAAAAAAATGCACACACATGACCTCTATTTATAGCCTAAGTGTCACACAAAATTGGAGGGAAATTCAAATTTCACTTGAATTTGAAATTGAATTTGTGGAGCCAAACTTTGGAGCCAAAATTTCACTAATTATGATTAGTGAATTTTAGTTATGGTTCAGACCACTAATCCAAGATCAATTCCAAGATTCTCCACTAAGTGTGCTTAGGTGTCATGAGGCATGAAAAGCATGAAGGACATGCACAAAGTGTGACTATATGATGTGGCAATGGGGTGTAGTAAGCAAATGCTCACCTCCCCCTCTAAAATTTAATTGGATTGGGCTTCTACCAATTCAATTAAATTTATTTCCAACCACACACATCAAATATCCACTTAGTGCATGTGAAATTACAAAACTACCCCTAATACAAAAACTAGTCAGGTGCCCTAAAATACAAGGGCTGAAAAATCCTATATTTCTAGGGTACCCTACCTACATTATGGAGCCCAAAATACAAGACCCAAAATTAATGAAACCTTATTCTAATATGTACAAAGATAAGTGGGCTCGTACTTAGCCCATGGGCCCGAAATCTACCCTAAGGCTCATGAGAACCCTAGGGCCTTCTCTTGCATTTTTGGCCCAATCTTCTTGGAGTCTTCTATCCAATGCCCTTGGGGGGTAGGATTGCATCACGGGATCCATTTTGGAAATAAGCCACGTGGTATGGCTGAGCATGTACTGCCTAAGCCGATGTGATGCCCATACCAGAGCACAACACGTCCTTTCCAGCATTGAGTAATTCATCTCACATGCGGTAAACTTCTTGCTCAGATAGTAGATGGCTTGCTCCTTTTTCCAGAATCATCATGCTGACCCAACACGCATCCCATAGACTCGTCCAACACGATCATGTACAGGAAAAGAGGTCTTCCTGTTACAGGTGGCATGAGCACCGGGGGATTCGCGAGACTCTGTTTGATCTTCTCGAAGGCCTCTTGGCAGTCACTGTTCCATAGGACCGCTTGGTTCTTACGTAACAGCTTAAAAATGGGCTCACAGGTAGGGGTGAGTTGCGAGATAAATCTCGCGATATAATTCAACCTGCCTAAAAACCCCCGAACCTGCTTCTCCGTGCGTGGTTCTGGCATTTCAAGGATGGCCTTTACTTTCTCGGGATCTATCTCTATCCCTTTCTGACTTACGATAAATCCTAGCAGCTTCCCCGACTTCACCCCAAAGGTGAATTTGGTCGGGTTTAGTTTTAATTGGTATTTCCGCAACCTTCCAAACAGCTTACGCAGATTGACAAGGTGTTCGTCCTCAGTCCGAGACTTGGCAATCATGTCATCTACGTAGACCTCTATTTCCTTATGCATCATATCATGGAACAACGCCACCATGGCACGCTGATAGGTTGCCCCAGCGTTTTTCAACCCGAAGGCCATCACTTTATAGCAGAATGTCCCCCATAGGGTGACGAAAGTGGTCTTCTCTACATCCTCGGGTGCCATCTTTATTTGATTATACCCCGAGAAACCATCCATAAAAGAGAAAAGGGCGAATTTGGCTGTATTATCCACCAATATATCAATGTGTGGCAGGGGAAAATTGTCTTTAGGACTGGCTCGGTTCAAGTCTCGGTAGTCTACACACATTCGAACCTTGCCGTCCTTTTTCGGGACTGGGACAATGTTGGCCACCCACTCCGGGTACCGCGCCACAGCAAAGAAACCTGCATCAAACTGCTTCCTTACTTCTTCTTTAATTTTTAAAGACATCTCGGGTTTCATTCTTCGTAACGTTTGCTTAACCAGAGAAGACCCAGGATTCAAAGGCAACTTATGCTGTACAATGTCGGAATCGAGACCGGGCATGTCTTGATATGACCACGCAAAGACATCTTGATACTCTTCAAGAAGGGTTATCAAGCCTTGGCGGATAGGCGCGGTCATACCGGTTCCTACCTTTACTTCTTTCTTTTCCTCCGTGGTCCCCAAGTTTACCAATTCGGTTTCTTCTTGGTGAGGCTTCATTTCACGTTCTTCCTGAGCGACCAACCTCTCCAACTCTGGCGACAGGACGTCCTCTTCCTCGTTTATCGTTTGGCTTATATCTCGATCGAAATCGATTGTCAAACCCTCGTCGTTAGGATCCTCAAAGAATCGACCCTCATATCTATACCAAACAAGACAAAAGAAACAAAAACATGCAAAATGATATGAGAAAAAGGCGGGACCGCAAGAACAGATGAAACAAGATCTCTTTGTTTATTTAATAAGGTAGGTTTCACAAAACAAAAGAGAAAGGAAATCTATAGGCTCTAACTACATTGAATCAGCGGTATAGAATTCTGACTGGCTTATCACGCGCCAGTTCCCCACTTGGGAATCGGGGTGGCATGGTTGCACAAAACTTGGTGGGTCTTGAGGGAACTCCTCTTCTATTGTTGCCACCTCCTCCTCGGACACCATTCCAGCGCTGGTGAAACACTGTCTAATACGGCCGGGCCATACCCTATCCGCCCAAAATCTTGACGGCACGTTCCTCCTCCCCGGCATCCCGGGTTCATACCCTAATCCATACTTGTATGGATTTCCCTTGATATCGACCATGTCGGCATTCCCGAGGCAGTCCTTGCCTAGACCCATTATGGTCTTTGGCATTACATTTAAACTCAACCCATTGTCGATAAGTACCTTTGCAACAACGTGGTCCATACATCTCACCGACACATGTAGAGCTTTGTTGTGTCCTCTTCCCTCAACGGAAATCTCTTCTTCTGCAAACGCGATATAATTGTTGGTGGTTATATGATTAACGATGCCTTCGAAACCCTCCACTGAGATATCCTGTGCTACGTGGGCATCGTTAAGGCGCAGGAGAACGAATGGCACAAGAGCCTGTTTGCTTTTTGCCCCTATTTGGGAACCTATAAGACAATATCTATGGGTCTCTAATAACTACTTCCCAACAATTTATAACTCACACGGATGTTTTCTAGAGGTATCATCACTCAAGATAATAATGTTGTGGCGGTATGAAATACCAGCGACAACACATTATAAAGAGAGAAAGCTCTAGACGAGGTTTCACTATTATCAAGCAAGTCGGAGACCTAGCATGTTGATAGATTCACCTCCACTCCTTAAATTCCCATGAACCCGGGTGTAGGGCCCCTTTTTTACTCAAACCCGTGGGTGCTTAGAACGCAGTGTAAAGAATGCGAAATAGACAACAATTATTTACATTTTACACAGTTCAACAAATGCACACACGAAGTTTCACAAATCCACAATTCCTTAAAATAGGCCTAACTCACAAAAATAGTCCCTAGTGGAGTCGCCAACTGTCGCAACGTGCCCTTTTGCGGGCGAGCGAAGGCGAGGCTCACGGGTGCGCTTTCCAAAGGAGGAAAGATGCGCGGAGTCGCCACCAACGTTTATTTGTGGAAAACGTCAGAAAAACCGAAGGAAACCGGTCAAAATGAAAATTCTAAGTTCGGGAGTTGTATTTACGCTTGAGGAAGGTATTAGCACCTCTCACGTTTGTCTCAAAGGACAACAGCCTATTTTTAGAATTGTGGAAATTGTGTTACCTTAACTTTTATTTCTTTTTATTTTTTTGTGGTCGACAAAAGCGGTGCTTTTGCTCCTACGTACCCTCCTTTGGAGAGGAAATCAGACCTACGTAGTTCTTTCTTATGCGTGAATCAAGTGATTCTTTTTACTTGAAAGGTGATCATTTTAAGGCGTTGGACCTTAAAAATGATCCATTTTACTTGGTAAGAAACTGAAATGATAAACTTTCAAGATCCTATTTTTTTGTGGACGAGCTTGACTAGGCGAGTTGATTTTAGCCTTAGTTTCACTTAAGTTATTAGTCAATTCAATTAAGAATGAGAAATCCCAAAGAGAAAACGTCCGATTGATTTTTCGCTTTATTTTACTAAAAGGTATTTTTTGATTATTATATTATTATTTTACCTCTTTTTTGATTTCCAACTTGGTTACGGCACGACCGAACGGTCGAAATTCATTTTAACCAAAATTAACGGATGATACAATTCAAATGATCGGTGGAAATTTATTTTATTTTTAGATTAGGCGAGAAATGACTTAAATTAATGGCTTAAGCACGTCAAAAGGGGGTATAAAAAGTGAATGAAAATGAGAATAAAAATACATGAAACAAAATGTGGACCACCATGGGTACATAAAATGAATTGAAAAGCTCGGTTTGAGGTACTTACCCGTTGAAGACTGAAGAAAACGAAGAACGAACGATGAATGTTGAAGAACGGTCGAGAATCTTCGCGTAATTACTCACGGAAACGTTACGGAAGCGCCTCGGCTTGAATTTTCTTCACGGAAATAATTTTCCTCAGCAATTTCGAGAGAATAAGAAGTGCCAAGAAGGCTGAACCCTTTTCTTCTTCACTCCTCCCCCTATTAATAGCAAAATAGGGGAGGAGCTTGCCACCCAGCTCGCCCAGGCGAGCAAGGTTGCTTCCTCCAGAAGCAACAGCCTTCTGGAGGAAGGATCTGGAAGGCCCAAGTGGGCCAGATTTCTATTTGCACCCCCCTTTTTACTAAATGCACCCCCTTCTATTTTTTGGTAATTCTTTTTTCGTAACGTTACGAAACTTTACGAATTTTGTAACGATACTTATTTTCCTTCCGCAAGGTTACGAATCCTTACGGAATATATACTTACTCTTTTTTAGCTTTCGAAGAAGTTACGGAAACTCACGGATTACGCAAAAATACCTTTTTTCGATTTCCGCCACATCACGGAATTTCACGGATTGCGCTAGCCTGCTTCCCTTTGATTTCTGACACGTCTCGGGACTTCATTTATTGTGCAACAAAGGATGCCAAGTATCTCAAAGCGGCTAACCAGAGGTTGCATGTTATCAAGTAATAATCCCCGAACAAAATTAGGGTATGACAACGATCTTTTGATTTTTGAAAAGAGGAGAGAGTCGTTAAGGCATTGGACCTTGAAATGACCTCTAGTGATATTTGATAAAAAGAAGAGTTTATGAATTGGTTTTATCTTGCTTTTTTTTATTAACCTTCAATCCTTTTTTTTAAAGAGAACTTGCAGTACTAATGATCGGTTAAAAACTTACTTTACAAAAGAAAAGCGGTTACTAATGATAAGAGAAGTAAATGAAGATGCACAAAACAAGAAAGCGAACCCCTAAGGGTGCATAGATCATATTCAAATTCTTAAAAGTAAACACTAACCGAATAATGAACAAAGAACACCAAACGAAGAACAATGTAGAAATCGATTGTAGTTGCGATTCGGCAGCGGTTTAGCTTATTTTTCTCTTATTCCTTCTTCTTTTCTCTTCTTTCTCTCTAATCCTTCACCTTTGGACCTGAGAACCCCCCTCTCAGCCCCTCTTCACATCTATTTACGCCTATTTATAGCAAAACAAGGCATTTGGGACAAAGGCAGTCTGCCCAAACGAGTTGGAAGCTCGCCTAGGTGAGTTGTTACTTCATCCTAAATTAATCTTGCTCGCCCAGGCGAGCTTACTTCACCATGAAGTTATTTGGTGTCCCAGGCGAGCCAGAGGCTGGTCTGGGCGAGCCAGAGGCTAGCCTGGGCGACCCAAGGTTCAGAAAAAGCCTTAAAATGACCCTTTTGCCCTCTCCTTTGGGTATTTTCACATTCTTGATCAAAACATTGAATGATCATCTGTTTCGCACTGTAACTGGTGTTCAACATCGTAAGTCAACTAGCAAGGATCAAAAGATCAACAAATGATAGTCCCCGGACGAAATTAGGGTATGACAATATCCATTTTGAAAATGCCACCTAATACCTTGGAGGAGTTTTTGAAAAAGACAAAAAAAGATAAGTCAAAATACTATCGTTATTGTCGCAACCTGTGGAAGCAATGCCTTCCAAGATTATTTTGATGATGCCAAAGAATCAAGAGTCAAACAAGTTTCAAGAATCAAGATCAAGATTCAAGAATAATCAAGATCATTATTCAAGATTCAAGATTCAAGTAAAGAATCAAGACTTAAGATTCAAGAATCAAGAGAAGACTCAATCAAGATAAGTATTAAAAGAGTTTTTCAAAACATTGAATAGCACAAGAATATTTTTAAAAAAGAAAAATCTTTTACCAAAGAGTTTTACTCTTCGGTAATCGATTACCAAGAGGCAGTAATCGATTACCAGTAGCCAGCATTCTTTTCAAAACTGATTTACAAAGCTGTAATCGATTTCCATAATCATGTAATCGATTACCAATATTTTAAAACGTTAGATTTCAAATTTCAAGAGTCACAACTTGTGATAAAACTTTTTCAAATCATTTCAAACTTGTGTAATCGATTACACAATACTTGTAATTGATTACCAGTGTTTCTAAACATTTTGATTTTCGAATTTAAACATGAAAAGTCACATCTGTTGATGTGTAATCGATTACACCATGATGGTAATCGATTACCAGTGACTGATTTCAAAAAATAAATTACCAAAAGTCACAATTCTTGAAGTGACTTGTTTCTAAAGAATTTTTCAAAAGTCACAACTTTTAAAGTGACTAGTTTTCAAAAGAGTCGTAACTTTTAAAAAGTGACTAGTTTTAAAGAAATTGTCGAGAGTCACAAACTTTAACTTGAGTCATCAAATGATTATAAATATGTGACCATGGCACGGATTTAAAAAGACTGATTCCTTTCATGCATAACAGATTTCTTTCATTCATTTCTCTTCATCTTTCTAAAATTTTTTGTTCAATACTTTCTCTTTCAAGAAAAGTTCATTGACCAAAAACTTGTGCTATTCTTTTTCTTCATTCCTTCTCTCTTGTCAAAAGATTCAATGGACTAACCGCCTGAGAATTCTTTTGTTTCTTCCCTTCTCCCTCTTGACAAAAGATTTCAAAGGACTAACCGCCTGAGATATCTTTTGTTTCCTCTTACAAAGATTCAAGGGACTAACCGCCTAAGAATTCTTTGTCTTATCACATTGGAGCGTACATCCTTTGTGGTACAAGTAGAGCGTACATCTACTTGGGTTGTAATACTGAACAAGAGAGGGTACATCTCTTGTGGATCAGTTCAAGTGGAGCGTACATCCACTTGGTTGTTCAAAGAGGACAAAGGAGGGTACATCTCTTGTGGATCTTTGCTTGTAAAGGATTTTACAAGGTTATTGGAAATCTCAAGAACTGGTGGTTGCTTGGGAACTGGATGTAGGCACGAGTTGTGGCCGAACCAGTATAAATCTTGTGTTTGTCTTCTTCTTCCCTACACTCTTTATTTTCCACTGTGTGCTTTTTATTTCCGCATTACTTTTGTCTAAGTTATTGTTTCTGTTCTTTACTTTCACATAACTTAGTAGTAAAGCCTAATTGAATCTAGTAATATTAAGAAGGATAAATTTTTAATTAGTCAAGACACGTTCATAATTAATTCAACTCCCCTTTCTTAATTATTCCGAGGCCACTTGATCCAACAAAACCTACCCTTCGGCGGGAAGGCGAGGTGAGATAAAAAGGGTGTCTTCCAAAAAAAGAGAACACGCAGGAGTTGCCACCAATGTTTATTTGAGGAAAACATTAGAAAAACCAAAAAGAGGTCTGCGAATTTGAAAAATAAGGGTTCGAGATTTGTTACGTGCTATCATACCCTAATTTTGTCCGGGGATAATTGTTTGTCAACATGCGAACCTTTGCTGACAAATTTGAGATGCTTAACACTCATTGTCGCGTAATCCGTAAAGTTTCATGATGTTTCGGAAGGAAATCAACCAAAAACACAAAATGGGGGGTGAACTAATCAATTTAGGGGGGTGTACCTAGTCCTGGGCCCATATGGGCCTATCTGGAACATTCTGGAGGGAGTTTACTTCAGGTGGAAGCTACCTAGCTCGCCTGGGCGAGCAGGGCGGCAACCACCTCCCTCATTTTTGCTATAAAAATAGCGTTTGGGGCTGAGAGGAAGGGGTTCAACACCCTGGTATTCAATTTTCACTTAAAATTAATGAGGAGAAGAAGAAAGAAGGAAAAAATCCAAGCCGAGGCGCTTCCGTGATCAAATCCATGGACGTTCTTCGCCGTTCTTCGTTCGTTCTTCATCGTTCGTCGATCTTCAACCGGTCAGTTTTTGATTTTGAAGCTTTGAATTCATTTTGTGCACTCTTAGGGGTCGATTCTTGCTTTGAATGTTTTCATCTTCATTCTTCTACTTTCGGTATTCTTTTTCTTCGTTTTAAGCAAGTTTCGAATGATCGTTTAAGTCGTAACCTCACTTAATTAATGTTTAAATGAATTTTAACCGATTGTTTGTGTTGTAATCTCATTTAATCGACTTTAAAATAAAATTCAACCGATCGTTCATGTCGTGACCTCGGTTAAATAAAAATAATAATAAAATAAGTGTCAATCGGACATTTTACTTTGAAAGTCCTCTTTAATGAGTTGAGAAATAACCAAGTGAAACTAAGGCTAAAATCAACTCACAAATCAAGCATTTGTCCGCAAAAAGGTCATTTGAAACTGTTTCAAGGTCCAACGCCTTAACGATCCCTTTTTACCTTTTATCAGTGAAAACGAACTGTTTAAAAGTCTAAAATCAACACCCTGCATAACTTTCTTGCTTTCTAAAGAACTACGTAGGTCTGAGTTCCTCATCGCAATTGAGGATACGTAGGAGCAAAAGCCTCGCTTTTGTTGACCCCAAAAGATAAAAAAAACATAAAAAAGGGAAAATAAAATAAAATAAAAGTCTTGATTTTGCACATTTGATTTAAGACTACCGTCCCTTGTGACAGACACATGGGGTGCTAATACCTTCCCCTTGCGTAAAAACAACTCCTGAACCTTTTACTCTTAAAGTTCGTAGACCCGTTTTTTGATTTTTCTAATGTTTTCCTCAAATAAACGTCGATGACGACTCCGCGCGTTTTCCTCCCTTGGAAGACGCACCCATGAGTCTCGTGTCACCCTCCTACTGAAGGGTAGGTTGCGACAGTTGGTGACTCCACTGGGGACTATTTTTAGAGAGTTAGGCCTTCTAAATCTTGTGCAATATCATGACTTTCCCTTTTGTCGATTTCCATTTATTCCTCTTATGTTCTTATATATAACTCTTGGATGCTTTTAGTGTGTTTTTAATGTATGCATGAGGTAGATATTTATTCATTTGATGCACACAAACATTAACACTTTTTGTACACACAATGAGTTGAAAAAGGGCCCTATACCCGGGTCCGTGAGAACATTGGAAGTGGAGGTGAATCTGTGATCATGCTAAGTCTTCGACTTGCTTGCTGACAGTGAAACCTCATCTAGAGTTTTTTTCTCTTTGATGATATGTTGACGCTGGTAGTCCCTACCACCACAACATTGTTGTAGAAGGGAATGATATCTCTAGAAACCATTAAGAGAGATATAATCACCTTGGGAGTTATCACTAAAAGCCTTTTAGTTCCTCCCGTTTGGGTTCCTAAAATAGGGGCACAAAGCGAACACGCTGCGTGTTTTAACACTGCCATGCATATCCTTTAAATGTCATGTACGTCTCTGCTGTATGATTATTTGATGATATTACCATGCTTGTACGACCCCTATTGCGCTATAAACCATGCACTTTTTTGCACGTTCGCGTCTGCATCGTGTTGTCACACGCGCGTTGTATGTTGGTCTCGTCATTTTGTCACGGGAAGCCGGATGGTTTGTGTCACCTTCTTAAGTGCATACAAGGGGCACTGTGCTGCCAACTATTGCAAGTAAGAAGAGACGATTTTCTGGGCTCTCGTGTCCGTAAAATACATTCGTATCATGCACCGCATAGGCATCTCTTCATGCATTCATCCATTTCTCCCATGATAGATGTCGGAGTATTGATTCAAACAGGACTTTTCATTCTAGTAAACATGGGATCAAATCAAGCACCTCTGCTCAAGAAAAGGTTCTATCAAGTCAAAATCAAGAGCTTAGAGGTCACCAGTTTACGAGAGTTGGGGCAATTGATGGGTCAACTTCAACGGCAAGCCTTCCGCAAAGTCTATGGTAAGATTTGGGACCTAGCTACGGTAGAAGTCTCCGTGGAAGCGATTGCATCCCTTACCCAGTATTATGACCAGCCCCTGAGGTGCTTCACATTTGAGGATTTCCAACTAGTGTCGACTATGGAAGAGTTTGAAGAAATCCTGGTGATGTGCTATTATTTTCTCCTATTTCTTAACCTTTTTTTTTTGCACCATTTTAAGTACTGATTATTCTTAATTGTCAAATTAATTAGACAGTTTTATTATTTGGGCCCATTCAGCTAATTTGATGTTTTTAATCTAATTTCAGGAATTAATGAAGCATTGGGCTTGAATCCAGAGTTGGGCTTGGGCTTGAATCCAGAATTGGGCTTGGACTTGAAGAGGGCAGACTATTTTATTCTACAAAATTAGATCTTATCTTATCTAGATATTATTTAGATTTGATCTCATCTAGATATTATTTCATCTAGATCTTATCTTATCTTATCTACATTTGATTTGATTTTATTTATGGGCTTGGATTTAAAACAGATTTGTAAGCTTTCGGGCTGAAAAACTATATAACAGCACCAAGGTTCTAGTTTAGGCCCACTCTCTCTTCTCTTCTCTTCTCTCTCTCTTATTTTCGTTTTTAGTTTTAGGCTTTTCTTAGACACTTTTTCGTTTTGCAATTCCAGTTTTGACTTTTCGTTTTAGCAATAAAATTCCATTCTTCAATCTATAATTTCGTTCTCTATTGATTAATGGAAGACTAAGTCTCCAACGTTGCTTTCTCTTGAGGATCAAGCACAGTTCTCTTTGAGGTTCTATTATTACTGTTAAATTCTGTTCAGTTTTTCCTATTTACTAATTACTCTGAATTTGTTGCTATTAATTCATGCATGCTTAGTGCTTGATTAATTGTCTCTGCGCTTAATTACGTTCATGCTTAATGATCGTTTATGATTAATTGGTGTATGTGTTGCTTAATCACATAATGAATGCCCTATGTTAAATTTCGCTTAGTAATTTAATTTAGGGTTGGATTAAGTGGTTGAACTGATAAAGGATAAACTCTCGTAACCTAGGATAAGAGACTTGCTTGTGAATCAAGGGGAAGCAACATGTTTTAATTCTGATATTTTATAATTCACATTTATTCGTTGTTTAATTTACAAAAGCAAACAACCCCCCCCCCCAATTCGTTACTATTTTCCTATTACCTGTTATGAACATTTGGTTTATCATTGCTCGTTGGGAAATGACCTAGGATCACTTCCTAGTTACTGCATTTTAATGTTTATTTGATTCGGGTACGGCCTCGATCAAATTTGGCGTCGTTGCCGGGGACAGTGTCCAAAGGTTCATAATAACTAGGGATTCGTGCTTTATGTTTAGTTGTTTTATGCTTTCGTGTGTTGTGTTAGTGTCTTGTTGCGTTAAGTGTTTTTAAGAGTCTTGTTATTTTGTTTAGTGTGTGTTTTATTTTAGTTTTTCTGTTCAGCACTTCCCCTGTTTCAGTTTTTGTGTTTTGCTGTGAACAATGCTTTGCGACGGATTTAGCGACCACTTTTGTTGAACTGGAAAACAGGGTAGTAGTGGAAATCCTTAGCGACGGATTTTAGAGACCACACTTGCTGAATTAATTGGGATTTTTTTTTTGGTAGCTATAGTTGTTATTTTTGGCTGAATTTTTTTGTGGTCACTTCTTTTGATCCATATTTTGTGGGAAAAATAGCTGGAGCCCTTAGTTTGGTCAGATTTGAAAGTTCCAAAAAAGTAGCAAATTTGATTTTTGTCAAAACATCAAATGACCATAACTTTTGCTCCAGGTATCAGAATAACTATTATTATATATGTATTTGGGGTAGAAAAAAATTTCCCATGCTGTGTCGGATGGCTGGGGTATCCTTCTTCCAAAAATTGTGATTCTGTCAAAAGTTTTTATTTTCCAAGTATTATTCTCTTATTTTTCTTAACTTATCATTTTTAGCTAATATAGTTAGACTTTGAATTTTCATTTGAAATTTTTTGTGCTATCTTCTCACCATTTTATAAGGTTGATCACAAAATTTCAAGTCATCTGGATATCATTTAATGGTAGCTGTAGTTCAAACCTACACTGTTACTTGCATAAGAGGGCAACTAGTTTTGCATGCTGAATGTAGTGTATGACTAGAGGCAATCCATCTGACTTACAACCCTTTGATCCTGAGATAGATAGGACATTTCATAGATTAGTTAGACATCATTTAGTACCTTTTGAGCATCCTGAGCATTCTGTTATTTGTGATTTTGAGCATTATAGTTTTGAACATTGCACAACCTCCACCCCGTGAGAGGACTCTAAGGGAAATGGCTGCACCTGATTTCACCTACGAAAGCTTGTGCATCCAATACCCTAATGAGGATGTCCCATATGTTCTTAAAACTGGACTGATCCATTTGCTTCCAAAGTTTCATGGCCTTGCAAGTGAAGACCCGCACAAACATCTGAAAGAATTCCATATTGTCTGCTCCACCATGAAGCCACCAGATGTCCAGGAGGATCACATATTTCTGAAGGCCTTTCGTCATTCTTTAGAGGGAGTCGCAAAGGACTGGCTATATTACCTTGCTCCAAGGTCCATCACGAGCTGGGATGACCTCAAGAGACTATTCTTAGAAAAACAATTTCCCTGCTTCCAAGACCACGACCATCAGAAAAGATATTTCAGGCATTAGACAACTCAGTGGAGAGAGCTTATATGAATACTGGGAGAGATTTAAGAAAATATGTGCCAGTTGCCCTCACCACCAGATTTCTGAGCAGCTTCTCCTCCAATATTTTTATGAAGGACTCGCAACATGGAGAGAAGTATGATAGATGCTGGCAGTGGTGGAGCCCTTGGAGACATGACCCCTGTTGAAGTCAGAAATTTAATTGAGAAGATGGCTTCAAACTCCCAGCAATTTAGTGCCAGAAGTGATGCTATTGTCATTAGAGGAGTGCATGAAGTAGCCACGAATTCATCTTCATCAGCTGAGACTAAGAAGCTTGAAGGTAAACTAGATGCCTTGGTTAACCTGGTAACCCAACTTGCCATGAATCAAAAATCTGCACCTGTCGCCAGACTCTGTGGTTTATGCTCCTCTGCTGACCACCACACAGACCTTTGCCCTTTTGTGCAACAATCTAAAGCAATTGAACAGCCTGAAGCTTATGCTGCAAACATCTACAACAGACCTCCTCAACCTCAGCAGCAAAATCAGCCACAACAGAATAATTATGACCTCTCCAGCAACAGGTACAATCCCGGGTGGAGGAATCATCCCAACCTTAGATGGTTGAATCCTTCACAACAACAATAGCAACAACAACAACAACCTTATTTTCAAAATGCTGTTGGCCCAAGCAGACCATACGTTCCTCCACCAATCCAACAGCAACAACAGCAACAGCCCCAGAAACAACAAACAATTGAGGCCCCTCCGCAACCTTCCCTTGAAGAACTTGTGAGGAAAATGACTATGCAAAACATGCAGTTTCAACAAGAGACCAGAGCCTCCATTCTGAGCTTAACTAATCAGATGGGACAGTTGGCTACACAGTTAAATCAACAATAGTCCCATAATTCTGACAGATTACCTTCTCAATCTGTCCAGAATCCCAAAAATGTGAGTGCCGTTACATTAAGGTCAGGAAAGCAGTGTCAAGGACCTCAACCAGTAGCATCTTCCTCATCTGCAAATGAACCTGCCCAACCTCACTCTACTCCAGAAAAAGATTATGACAAAAATTTAAAGAGTAAGTTACCTAACAATTTCTATGCAGGTGAATCTCCCACTGGTAATTCTGATTTACAGAAGCAGCATATCCCTTTTCCATTCCCTCCAAAAGCAATTTCCAACAAAAAAAATGGAAGAGGCGGAGAAGGAGATATTGGAAACATTTAGAAAAGTAGAGGTAAACATACCTCTGTTGGATGCAATCAAACAAATTCCAAGATATGCTAAATTCCTGAAGGAGCTGCGCATTAATAAGCGGAAGCTTAAAGGAAGTGAAAGAATTAGTATGGGCAGAAATGTCTCCGCATTGATTGGTAAATCTGTTCACCAAATCCTTGAAAAATGTAAAGATCCAGGTACATTCAGCATACCTTATATTATAGGGAACAATAAGTTTGACAATGTCATGCTAGATTTAGGAGCTTCTGTTAGTGTTATGCCTTTGTCTATTTTTAATTCTCTATCTCTAGGTCCTTTGCTGTCAACTGATGTGGTAATTCATTTAGCTAATAGAAGTGTTGCCTATCCTACTGGTTTCATAGAGGATGTCTTAGTTAAAGTTGGTGAACTAATTTTCCCTGTTGATTTTTATATTTTAAATATGGAGGAGGGATTTTCTAAAGGATAAGTTCCCATCATTTTAGGCAGACCTTTTATGAAAACTGCTAGAACTAAGATAGATGTATATGCAGGCACACTATCTATGGAATTTGGTGATATAACTGTTCATTTTAATATTCTTGATGTTATGAAGCACCCATCTGAAGATCTTTCTATATTTCGTGTTGAAATAATTGACCATATTGTTGATGAATACATGACTGATCTTCATTCTAATCTGCATGCCTGTCACTCTTCATGCATTGAATCTGAATTTGCACTTGATTATATGTCTGAATTTGATGTTAAGAGTGAATTTGAATTTGATATTGATTACATGTCTGGTGATGTTTTACCTCTTGAGATTGATTCTATAGAGTCAGATAGAACTAACCATGTTTCAGGAAGTACACATACCTCTGACTTTCTTTATGAGGTATAGGCTGAGAAACCAATTCTTTCTGCCACTATCCAACCGCCCACACTAGAATTGAAGCCTCTGCCATCAAATTTAAAATATGCTTACTTGGATGATAGAAAAAGTTTTCCAGTAATTATATCTGCCTCCCTTGCTGATGAGCAAGAGGAGAAGCTGTTATCTGTTCTCAAGAAGCATAAGAAGGCTATAGGCTAGACCCTGGCGGACTTTCCTGGTATTAGCCCATCCACATGTATGCATCGAATAAATTTAGAAGATGGGGCTAAACCAGTAAGATAGCCACAGAGAAGACTCAACCCGGTGATTCTTGATGTAGTGAAGAAGGAGGTAACCAAGCTTTTGCAAGCTGGAATCATTTATCCTATCTCTGACAGCTAATGGGTGAGTCCCGTCCAGGTAGTTCCGAAGAAAACCGGCCTCACCGTGATAAAAAATGAGAAGGAGGAGCTGATTCCTACTCTGATGTAGAACAGTTGGAGAGTCTGCATCGACTATAGGAGGCTGAACCAGGTTACCAAAAAGGACCATTTTCCACTGCCATTCATTGACCAGATGCTTGAACGCCTGGCAGGTAAATCTCACTACTGTTTCCTTGATGGTTTTTCTGGTTATATGCAAATCACTATTGCTCCTGAGGATCAGGAAAAAACCACATTCACCTGCCCCTTCGGCACTTTTGCCTATAGGAGGATGCCTTTCGGCCTGTGCAATGCCCCTAGTACCTTCCAGCGGTGCATGATCAATATTTTTAGTGATTTTTTAGAAAATTGCATAGAAGTGTTTATGGACAATTTCACTGTATATGGATCCTTTTTTAATGATTGTTTGGATAGTCTGGAAAAGGTTTTGAATAGATGCACTAAAACAAACCTTGTTCTAAATTTTGAAAAATGTCATTTTATGGTTGAGAAAGGTATAGTTTTAGGCCACATTATTTCCAATAAGGGCATTGAAGTAGCTCCTGCAAAAATTTCTGTTATTTCACAATTGCCTTACCCCTCTTGCGTGCGAGAGGTGCGATCTTTTCTTGGTCATGCAGGATTCTACAGGCGCTTTATAAGAGATTTTAGCAAAGTAGCCCTTCCACTATCCAACTTGTTGCAAAAGGAGGTGGAGTTTGACTTTAATGATAAATGCAAATAGGCTTTTGATTGCCTAAAAATAGCACTGACTACCACCCCCATCATCCAGGCACCCGACTGGACAACCCCTTTTGAGCTTATGTGTGATGCATCAAATTATGCATTGGGGGCTGTCCTTGCTCAGAAAATTGATAAATTGCCTAGGGTGATATATTATGCTTCTAGGACTTTAGATGCTGCCCAAGCGAATTATACTACTACTAAGAAAGAGCTACTAGCCATAGTTTTTGCTTTTGAAAAATTTCATTCTTATTTGCTTGGTACTCGCATTATTGTTTATACTGACCATGTAGCTTTAAAGTACTTTTTGCAGAAGGCTGATTCAAAGCCTAGGTT
This sequence comes from Glycine max, assembly GCF_000004515.6. Taxonomy (NCBI): domain Eukaryota; kingdom Viridiplantae; phylum Streptophyta; class Magnoliopsida; order Fabales; family Fabaceae; genus Glycine; species Glycine max. The sequence continues at coordinate 26,135,257 of NC_038253.2, forward strand.
GATCCGATGGATGCTCTGGCTCTAAGAATTTGACTTGGAGATCCGTGATAGGAGCGGAGCACAAAATTTAGTTGCTGATCATTTGAGTCGAATCGAACATGTGTCTGATGAGAACTCACCCATTCGGGATGATTTCCCGGATGATCATTTATATATATTGTATAGTATTTCTGATTCTCTTTCAAAAAAAAAAAGAAGAAGAAGAAGAAAAGAAGTGAAGTTGAATAAATGAGGTCTTGTTATGAGGGCTTGATTTTGTTGATATTAGAGGGTTTGGGTTTACTACTTGTGCTTAATTTCCACTTATTTGATTCGGGTACGGCCTCGATCACCTGGGATGCCCACTGGGAGGAAGGAAGCCTATCTTTTCTCTGGGTTCTACCCCTCCATGGCTAGAGTTGCCAAGGTAGTGAAAATTTCGGCACAAGAGTAGGACCGGGTAAAGCAAAACAGGAATGGGGTAGTAGGAATACCAAGGAAGTGTTTGGAAGAAAAGGCGAAGGCCTTGGCAAATCAAGGCGAATGGGCTTCCTTTATTGACATCTTGCGCGCTTTTGATCTTTGGAGTTGTCCTCTTTCCAAATGTGGAAGGATTAGTGGACCTAGCAGCGATTGACGCCTTCCCCACCTTTCACCAAAGCAAGGAAAGCCCGGTCGTCGCTATTTTGGCCGACATGTATGACACGTTCGACCGGAGATGTGAAAAGAATGGCACAAGAATTGTTTGTTGCACACCGGCTCTCTATGTGTGGCTGGTTTCGCAGCTTTTTCACCAAGAAGGTAGGCCCGTTTGTCCGCTACAAGGTCACCGCTCATGCGCTGAGAAAGGAAAGGCGAATTAGGACCAACTCTTGGCTAGCATGGAGGGGGCATCCCTTAATTGGTTCCCTCGCTGGAAGGAAGGAAGAATCGGGATTCTATCCTCGTGCGAAGGATTTGCAAATGTTCCCTTGATGGGAACAAGGGGTTGTATTAATTATAATCCCGTTATCACCATCAGACAGCTTGGCTACCCCATGAGAGGAGCGCCGTCGGAGGAAAGCATCGCGCCTTTCATCGCACGGGGTTTCAGTGACCCCAACGCAAGGATACCTCAAGGAGTTCGCAAGGCATGGGATGCAGTGCAAAGGAAGGACAAAAAGCTTAGGGGAAGTAGTAATGGGATCATCGGTGGCTATTGGAAGTGGCTGAGAGTCCGCACACAAGGCTTGGATTGGCTCCCAAAGCTAAGGCCTGCAAGAGAGGAAAAGGTTGAAGCTCCGAAAGAAAGTGAGGAGGTACAAGCCGTAAAGGCGGAGCTTGAGAAAGTCCAAGCAGTCAAGGAGAAGTTCAAGTCAACAGCCATCAAAGTCCGAAAGGAGTATGATGAACTGAAGAACATCAACATAGCCACCGCCGAAGCCTTGGAACGGGAAACCAAGAGGGCCCGGAAGGAAGAACACGGCCGAAACAAGTTCCGAGGAGCTTTATGGGGCAACAATAGTGAGCTTAAGCTTCGAAGAGACGAGAGGGATCAGTCACGGGTCGAAGGCATGATCTTGAAGGACGAGTTAAAGGCTTACCTTAGGTCCAAAAGAAGTTTGTCCCAACAGTTAAGAGAGACAAAAGGAAATATGTTGGCCATCATTGATAAATACAAAGAAGAGCTAAACCTAGCAGCTGCTCATGAGCAAAGGCTAGGGGATGAGTACGCCAAGGTATCACCGGAAAAGGAAGCAAGGGAAAGGGTAATCGACTCATTGCACAAAGAGGCAATGATGTGGATGGACAGATTCGCCTTTACTTTGAATGGAAGTCAAGAGCTTCCCCAACTACTAGCTAAGGTCAAAGCAATGGCGGATGTGTACTAGGCCCCCGAAGAAATTCACGGGCTCCTCAACTATTGCCAACACATGATTGATCTAATGCCTCACATAATTAGGAGCCGTTAAGGCAACTATATTGTCACTCTGATTTTGGCTAGTTAAAATCATTTTGTTCTCTAATAAGATGAGGATTGTTTAATTCCATGAGTTTACTTAAAAAACCTATGTGAATCCAATGCTTCGAAAATTTATCTCTAGCATGCATTCATTCCTTGTCGCATACTCACCATATTTTGTCTCTTTAGGGAGTAACACCATAACTAAGCACGCTCCATGGCACCCCTATCAAACCCGTTCTAAATCTAGGGCTATGGGTGACGTAGAGGAAGTGCAAGAATAGATGAAAGCCGACATGTCAGCTCTGAAAGATCAAATGGCCTCCATGATAGAAGCCATGCTAGGTATGAAAAGATTATTAGAGAGTAATGCAGCCACAGCTGCCGCCACCAGCACCGCCGCTAAAGCAGACCCAGTCCTTCCGTCTACAACAAATCTAGCGCATCAACTCGCCCCGGATATGGTGGGACGAGGAAGAGATGCTTTGGGAAATGCCAATAGCCCACATTTGGGGTACAACCAAAGTGCTTACCCCTACCGTCTACCCCCCAACTTTACACCACCTGTCATGCATGAGAACGCGAACCATGTTGTTCCTTTTACCTTCAAAGGGTAGCCTCCCCAGCCTGTAGGGGGTGCCTGCGAAGAGTCTCGGGAGCATGCCCAAGGGGACGTCGACTCATACCCCCCTTTCACCACTGAGGGACTGGCACCCAATGCCTTGCCTCAACCTAATATCGCGGGAGTCTCTCAAGCCCGCCCAATGCAACCACTGCTTTTCTCCGTAGAGGGACCGCCTCCGACAGTGGAAGGAAGAGAAAAGCTTGATCTCATCAAAGAGAGATTGAGAGCGGTTGAAGGGTTCGATGACTACTCCTTCGCCGATATGACCGACTTATGCTTGGTGCCGGATGTCGTCATCCCTCCCAAATTCAAGGTACCTGATTTTGACAGGTACAAGGGAATGACTTGCCCCAAAAATCATTTAAAGATGTATTGCCAAAAGATGGGGGCATACTCGAGGGATGAGAAATTGCTCATGCACTTCTTCAATGACAGCTTGGTCGGAGCCGCAGTCATTTGATACACCAACTTGGAAGCATCACGGATCCGCTCGTGGAAGGACTTGATTACTGCCTTCATTAGGCAGTATCAATATAATACTGACATGGCTCCCGATAGGACTCAGTTACAAAACATGAGCAAACGGGAACATGAATCCTTCAAAGAGTATGCCCAAAGGTGGAGGGATTTGGCGGCTCAAGTGGCACCTCCTATGGTTGAAAGGGAGATGATTACCATGATAGTAGATACTCTGTCGGTGTTCTACTACGAGAAGTTGGTGGGCTACATGCCCTCTAGCTTTGCAGATCTTGTATTCGCGGACGAGGGGATAGAAGTGGGCCTAAAAAGGGGGAAATTTGACTATGTCTCCCCTACCGACACAAGCAATAGAAGGATCGGAGCAGCCGGGGCAAAAAGAAATGAGGGGGATGCCCATGCCATCACTTCGACACCTGCTTGGCTGAAGCCTCAGCAAGCCTTGCATGGTACTCATCAGTACGCTCAATGTGGCGTCCCCAAAATAATGACTGGTTTAATAGTAATGATTTAAATAACAAAAACCATGATAATTTTTTTTTCTTTTTCTTTTTCATTTCTTTCTCTTTTCACAATAATTAGGTTCAGAAGGAAAATCCTCACTATAGAGTCCTGAATGGCCAGTTCACAACTCTATTCGGAGTCATTTCTTTCTTACCACTCGTAATCTCTAAACTATTTTGTTGTTTCAAAAGGAAGAGTATACCAGCCATTACTTTAGGTTGTCACGTGAAAATAACAAAATAAAATACGGTCGGTAAACTCTTTTGCAAATAAAGTTTGCTAATGCTTTCTTTTCATATAACAAGATTAAACATAAGTACATTCATCATTTAAAAGCTGTCCAAAATATGGGAGTTTTACAAAATACATAGTGTCATCCAAAGCAAAGGTGTCCACAGTGGTGGCTTCAGCCACATGTATACAATCATCAAATTCCTATACAATAGGTCTACCCATACAAAAACAAAAGAGTAAACCTAACAGTCAGTCCTAGATACACCCACCCTCAAAAGTATATAAAACTAATCCAATGAGCTGTCTACTATGATGAAGAGCCTCCACTGATCGTCATCTCTCCAGGGCCACTATCCACCGTAGAGTCTGCCTCAGATGCCGACATGACGTCCTCGGGAGAATCCACCTCAGGGAGTGGGTCCTCATCACCCTCTAGAAAGTCAAGAGCATCCACAGCAGGCTCAGGAGGTAGCTCCTCAGGATCCTCCTCAGGGTCTTCCTCGGATGACATCACCTCGATCACTTGGACTGGCTCCACGAGACGGTATGGTGTAGGCGTGGGTAGTATCCACTCCACAGTGCGCTGAAGCGTACACGCGGGTTCATCTGGATGCACCAATGAAGTAGCCGTGAATCGAATCGTGCCCCGAAATCGGCACCTCGTGTTGCCTTCGAGGGTCTCCCAAGCTCCCTCTAGGCACTCCATCTCCACTCGATCATGGATTAGCTGCGCCGCCATCACAATCTACAAGAAATAAAAGAAAGGGGTAGACTCTTTCACGTAATATCTAACTACGGAGCAACACAATGCGTCTCATAACCACTACATGTAAGTAAAAGGGGTATCTCAAGGCTTTTCATCTCTGGTAATCGATTACACAGCCTTGGTAATCGATTACCAGAGGCTAAACTCGAATTACACAGCCTCAGGACATGAAACCTGCAAAAATGCACTGTGTAATCGATTACACATAACTGGTAATAGATTACCAGTGGCATGTTCCTCTGTGTAATCGATTACACAGCCTGGTAATCGATTACCAGAGGCCTCCACAACCTGCTGCCTTCATTTCTAAGCCTGGTAATCGATTACACCCCCTTGGTAATCGATTACCAGAAGCCCTCCTAGCTTCCTGACCTCGTTTTCAAGCCTGGTAATCGATTACACTCCCTTGGTAATCGATTATCAGAGACCATCTTAGTCTCCTGTCTTCATTTTTAAGCCTTGTTATCGATTACCCACACTTGGTAATCGATTACCAGAGGCCATATCCCATATATCAATCAAAGTTCACAGCTGGCCAGCCACCACACAAGCCTCCTTGCTTTGTGGTCTTAGTTCCTTTTATCTGTTGACTGTTAGGAGCTCGCCTGCTTAGGTACATCACAGGTTCTAACTGACTGACTATGCCCGGGTTGGGTCGGGATTGGTCAAGCTTGGTTTTGGGCAATAGCACCCCACCTGACGTCCCCAAGGTCTCCTGACCCCCGTGACATATCTCCAGGTACCACTCTGTGGTCAACGAATAAAAGCAGGAAGTTTCACCCTTCTACACTTCCTCATTTCAAGTTTGTAGGATTATGGGGTACCCATCACATGTGGTACTAGGTGGCGGTCGAGCGATGGTGCAAAACAAGTTCTCCACATCCACAAATCACGTACAAACCCACCATCCCCTGTTGCCCACCTCCAACTAAGCTCACGTACTCCCACGTAGCCCTTATCCTTGTTCCTCTCAACGCCGAGTCCCCATCAATCCTCCCAAGCTTCCACAACATCCAAGTAATTCCACATCCAATCATCATGGACTAACAAAACCAAGCAAAATAGGGCAAAGGCAGAAAACTCTTCCCAAAACACAACTCAAAATCATAGCTTTTCACATACAAATACCCCAGTAACATTTCCTTCATTCCAATTCGTTAACCGTTGGATCGACTCGAAAAATTTACTGGAAGTCTTTAGTACATAAGTCTACATTTTGACCGTTGTGATCTGTTAGAAAATGTCCAGAACCCCATATGTACTACCCTTTTCACAACCAGCCATACACAAGCATTTTTTTCTGCACTTATACAAAATTATGCTGCACATTTCAACAGCAAAATTCTGCATAAAGTGCAGATTTTGAAAACCACTCTTTCCCTCATCCAATTTTGCCCAAATTGAATCCTACAAGTCCCAAATCATGTACCAATCATGTCTAAACCAAGGACAAGCTTCAGACTAAAGCAACACAAAATCTAGGTATCCAAAACCCCTTAATTTAATGGATTTTCTAGGTTTGAGAAGTGAAATTGAGAATGAGGTAAATTTGGAGCAAACTCTCACCTCACACAAGTCTATAACATCAATTTAAACTTTCTCAAACTGGATTTACACCTAAAATTCCACCGAATCAAAATTTGACTCCTCAACACCCAATTTTACCCTAGAAATGGCTCTTTGTTCACTTTGGTCATTTGTTTTTCTCTCTTGCACAGCCCAAGCTTTCTCATAAGTCCTAAATGACATTTTAAACTAGGATTAACTCACTTTAACCTCCAAATACCACTAAATCCAGATTTGGCCTTCCAACTCTCAAAAACTCACTCTTTTTCGACTCATAACACCATATTCTCACTTTCTAACCCTAGGTTAACTCTACCCTTCATCCATAGCAGTTTTCCATAAGCAATTTCAGCACACCAACATCAAAAGCATCATCATAAAAACCCTAAAACTGAATGGGTAAGCTTAACTCACTCAAACATAACAAGTTTAGCATGCTTTCGTCAAATCTCTTCACAAATAACTATCACAAAGCATTAACCAAGCAAAACTGCCCATCATATCTCCCAAAGCCCCATACCCACGAAAATTAAGTGAGAAAGAAGTCTACCCAAACCTGAAATTTCGAAGTCCCACACGTAGAGATGCGCTTCACGACTCCGAAAATGCCTTCCTTTCGCGATTTGGAGCAGAAATGGTGACCAAAGGTTGGAGCTTTGTTGGGCAACAATGGTGGATGAGAGAAAAGAAGAAGAAGGCTGCGTGAGAGAGAGGGAGAGAGCTTCTGAAATTTGGGGCTAAGTGAGGAGAGAGAGAGTGTTGCTTTTTGGTTTAAAAAGGCTTTTCTCTTTTCTATTATTTTATTTTAAGCTATGCCACATGTCTCCATCTGAGTGGAGCAAAAGGGCCCACTTTTTCTCTTGATGTGACTCATGCTCAGCCACATGAAGAGAAAAATCTGTCCTTTTGAAATGCCAAAATCCTGCCTCGGTTTGCATGCCGTTCCTCTGGTTCCAGTCCCTCGTGTTTCTCTGCGCCCGTCGGGACCAGTTTTCGAAAGTAGGCAATATATATATATATATATATATATATATATATATATATATATATATATATATATATATATATATATATATATATATATATATATATCAAAACGCTCAGAATAAAACCCCGAGCGTGGTTCAGAGGTTGGTTTTGTTAAATTTTAAGTTGCACGCAAAATGATGATTTTAGACTAATTAATTGAGAGTTAATCCATAATCATCCAGTCATGGATTTCTCTTCGTTAATTAGCCTAACCCGCGTATCTTGCCCCCCACTATTCCTACTTCTACCAAGAACATATATGTATGTACACTGAATAATACTTATATATATATAATCATACAAAATGCACCGTTTACAAAAATTCCGGGTAGAAATTTCCAGGATGTCACACTCAACACCACCCGAGTTTTTTGGCCCTCGTCAGAAACTCTTCCAACTCAGCTCCCGTCCAGCCAAGGACGTCTGCACCATCGCAAAGGGCCCCTGCTCAGACTTTGGCTCGGCGCAACCTCATCCCGCCAATGACTTTGGTGACCCCTAGAAGGATTTACCAGTCTCCTTTCCCAAAGTGGTACAACCCCAATGCGACTTGTGCGTAGCATGGGGGAACTCTGGGGCATTCGGTTGAGCAATGCATAGCCCTCAAGCATAAGGTCTAGAGCTTGATCGAGGCAGGATGGTTGACATTCCAAGAAGACGGGCCAAATGTGAAGACGAACCCGCTCGCCAACCATGGAGGATCGGATGTAAATGCAATTGAGGCATGTAATCTGCAAAAACCTAAGCATTTAAAGGACGTAATGACCTCTAGGAGGTTTATTTTTTAAGCCTTACAAGAGGCGGGCGTGGTTCCTCTCGACGAGCATAAGGGAGATCCTTGCTTGATGCATCCAGGGGCACCGCATGATATGGAAACATGTTCAGCGGTGGAGGAGCTATTGTAGCGGATGATAGACCAAGGCTGACTCGAGATTGGCGATGAGGACAAGAAAAAGTAACACGTCTGCATGCAGTCAGCAGACAAGGAAAGTCCTAGGAAACCCAAGCCTTTGGTGATACATTTCACCAGAGATGCTGCTTCCCAGAAGCACCGAGGCCCTTTGACTTTGTAAGGTAGTAAACCTGTCCCCTTCCTGTATAAAAATAGCAAGATGGTCCCATGGAGGTACGCTCCTCAGAAGCCGAGCGAGAGGAAGGAGGAGGCCACCGACATTGACTCATTTTCCTCCAAAGTGACCAATATCACCAGACTAAGTGGCGTGACCCACAACGGCCACATCTTTGAGGTGCCTGACTTGCCGGTATGACCCGCGAACGCCAAAGGAAAAGAAAAAGTGGTCGCGGAAGAGGCCAACGAAGCAAACCCCACCCGGAAGGAGGATGTTCCAGCGAGGAGGTTCGCTGAAAAAGGGGAAGGACTCGACAGAAAAGAGGTATCCTTGGAGGAGACCAACGGGTTCCTCCGTATAATCCAAAAGAGTGAGTTCAAGATAATCGAGCAACTCAACAAAACTCCGGCTAGGGTTTCTTTGTTAGAACTGCTCATGAGTTCCGAGCCTCACCGAGCATTGCTAGTTAAAGTTTTGAACGAGGCCCATGTGGCCCAAGACATCTCCGTAGAAGGCTTTGAGGGGATTGTCAACAATATCACATCCAATAACTACCTTACCTTCGCTGAGGAGGAGATTCCCGTTGAGGGACGAGGACATAATAGGGCTCTACATGTATCTGTCAAATGCATGGATCACATCATGGCTAAAGTGCTCATTGACAATGGCTCCAGCCTAAACGTAATGCCCAAAAACACTTTGGAGAAACTGTCATTCAATGCCTTCCAGCTGAAACCAAGCTCCATGGTGGTCCAGGCTTTTTACGGAAGTCGTCAGGAAGTAAGAGGGGAGATTGATCTCCCAGTTCAGATAGGACCACACACCTGTCAGGTTACTTTTCAAGTAATGGATATTAACCCAGCCTACAGTTTCTTGTTGGGCCAACCATGGAGTCACTCGGTGGGAGTCGTCCCCTCAACGCTCCACCAAAAACTGAAATTCGTGATGGAGGGGAACTTAGTCATTGTTTCGGGGGAGGAAGATGTTCTGGAAAGCTGCCCCTCTTCTATCCCATATGTGGAGGCCGCGGAAGAGTCCTTGGAAACAACTTTCCAGGCCTTTGAGGTGGTAAGCAACACTTCCATAGAATCCCTCCTGATGTGGCCCCGCATGTCTGGCACGGCAATGATGGTGACCCGTGTGATGTTAGGGCATGGCTATGAGCCCAGAATGGGCTTGGGAAACTGATGCAATCCTACCCCCCAAGGGTATTGGATAGAAGACTCCAAGAGGATTGGACTAGAGCTACCAAAGAAGGCCCTGGGGTTCTCATGAACCTCAGGGTAGATTTTTTAGCCCATGGGCCAAGGTTGGGTCCACTCTTCTTTGTAAATATTAGAATAGGTTTTTTCTTCTTTTGGGCCTTTTATTTTGGCCATTCTAGTAGTATAAGGTTTTAGCCTTGTATTTCATGGCATTTTGAGTAGTCTTTGTAGTAGGGATTTTTTTTTTTGTATTTTCATGTATTTTGGCATGTGGGGTGAGTTTAGCTATTATTAGGGGTTGTGTGTAGTTAAGCTCTAGCTTCTCATCTCAAGGAGGTGAGCTTAGCTATTAGAGGGGTGTGTGTAGCTAAGCCCTAGTTTCTCTAGGAATCTTCTTAAAGGAGTTTCTCAAGGAAGCTTCTCAAGGAGGTGAGCTTAGTTATTAGAAGGGTGTGTGTAGCTAAGCTCTAGCTTCTCAAGGAAGCTTCTCAAAGAAGCTTCTCAAGGAAGCTTTTCAAGGAAGCTACCTAGGCTATAAATAAAAGCATGTGTAACACTTGTTGTAACTTTGATGAATGAGAGTCTTGTGAGACACAACTCAAAGTTCAACTTGTCTCCCTCTTTTACTCCTTCAAGTTCGTGCTCCCCCCCTCTCTCTTTCTCTCTCTCTTTTCCTTCATTGAAGCATCCTCTCCAAGGCACATTCTTGGTGGCGAAGCTCCTTCTTCCATGGCTTATTCCCTAGTGGATGGTGCCTCCTCTCACCTCTTCTCCTTTGTCTTCCACTGCATCTCCATGGTGGAAAATCACCATTGAAGGACCTGATTGAAGGTCAAAGATCCAGCCTCCATAGAAGATCCACAAGCAAGCTTCCATCAAGTGGTAATCAGAGCACAAGAGCTTCAAGTAGGTGCTCCTTAAACCTCCATTAATTTTCAGCTTTACCTTCTCCTCCATTATTGTTTCTTCATTTTTCTCCATGTATCTCCTCACATGTCTTGTGCTAAATGTTGTTAACATGATTCTTTAGAATTTCCACCGATTAAACTAGCTATAGAAGCTAGATTTGATTTTCTTTGGTTCATTTCTTGTTCTTGTTCTTGAACCATGAATTGTGTTGAGTTTAGGTTCCTTTAAGTTTGTCTTGCTATTTTTTGTGGCTGAAACCTAAACCATAAAATTCTTATAAAAACATTAAAGTAGAAGAAAACCTCAAAAATCTAGAGTGACTTGTTCACCTATTGTAGTTTTGTCATAGAAGTCATGTCTAGTCATGAAACTTGTCAGAGGATTTCTTATGTTGTGCTGAATTTTATTTTTCTTGTTTCTTTGTCTAACTCTGTTCATGAGTGTATGAAATTCTTTTAGCCTATTATTTGATTTCAGTCAAATCTTGCATGTTAATTAGTCCTTAACATGTTCATGCAAAATTCTTAGAGAGTCTTTGATTGTGAACCTTTTCTTGAACTTTTAGGTTTCCTTATGATTGTGTCTATTGTGAATTTGAGTTTTGGTGATTGAATTGTTGGCTGAAATTTTGATCCTAAGTGAATATTGAACTCCTAAAACTTTGGTAAACAAGCCTAGTGAGTTCAACATACATAGGAAGGTTGAAAGTAAGCCCAAGGCAATCAATATTCCATGCTAAAAAAAAAATTTGAAGTCTGAAATTGCTGGTGCTGGCAGCTTGGACATACGAACTTGTAAAAATTACTAATTATTGGTTACTGTGAATTTTGAGCTGAAATTTTTACTAAAGTTATTAAGCATCTGAAAAAAATTTACAAAAAAAGAACCAAGTGATTTGGATAAAAGGAAAAAATACTAAAAATCACACAAGTTTGCAGAAAAATTAGTATCCAAAAGAAAAAAAAAAGGTGAAAGGGAAATGTGCTTGTTGTTTTGGCTCAAAATTTATTCTATAATTGGTGTCTATTTTATACCAATCTTAGTTCCAAAATTCCAATTGAAAATTATTGTGAAAAAAAGTGCCAAAGCTAGAGGTTTGTTGAGTTTTTTTTTTATAGTTTTTTTTACTCTACTCTAGAGCCATTCTAAGTTTCTCTTTGAGTCCTAGCTTTCTTCTATATCCTTTTCATTGCTTTAATTGTTGAATAATCCTTGAAAAATTGTCTTGTTAAAACTCCATTGGTTTAGCTTTCATTTCATTTTTTTTTCTTTGGTCATTGCTTGTCTCTTTGTTTCCTTGTTTGTGAGTTGCCATATAGGGAATTGGAAAGGAGGATTGGTGCCATCCCTTGAAGAATTTGAGTCAAGAAGCAAGGGGCCAACCACCTTAAGAGCTATTGGACTAAGAAGCACTCCAAATTGAGTGAATCACCAAAGAGAGAACAACCACCAAAATTAAGGACCCTTTTGTAATTTTGTAATTGACAATTTACTTACTTTCATTGCTTTCAAATTTTGTAACAAAAAGACCTTTCATTGGAAGTAAGTTGGGAGCCTCCAATAGGTCACCCTACTTCCATTTGTGTGTAATAATTTAAAGCAATTTTCCCTTAGGATTGTGAGTGTTTTGTTGGGAACCTTAAATGTGGTCATCCAAACACTCTTAGGATTCGCCTAGTTTACTTTTCTTGCTTACTTTCATAGCTTATTTCCTTTGCCTTCCATTGTCAAACCGCCTAGATAGCTTGCCTTTTACCAATTAGTTTTTACCTTATCTTTTACACCTCTTTTAGTGTTTATTTTGGCTAGTTTCAACCATTATTTTTACCTTTTATTTTCAAACCCCCAACAAGAAAGAACCACAACTTACAAACCAACATGAGTCTTCATTCTTCATCTAGTGTTAATGGTGAGGGTTCTACTCCAAAGGGCCCCTTGTATAAGATATTAGATGAGTTGAAATCCCTTAAGTTGTGGAAAGAAAAACAAGAGAGAAAAGAAAAAGGAAAACAAGTGTGGAAGAAATAAGTCAAGATGAAAAAGAGAAAATAAAAGAAGAAGAAAGAAGGAAAATACTAAAAGAGTTAAGAAAAGAAAAACATGCCTCCTATAATAGTCATAACTCTTGCAAGAGCCTAAGTGAATAACTTCATGACTATTATGAAAGAAGGCATAGGGCACATCTTAGACCTCACTCCCATTGGAGAGAAAAGGAAAGAAAGCCTCAAGAGGCTAACATTAACCTCCCATACTTCCATGGGAAGGACAATGTAGAGGCAAACTTAGATTGGGAAATAAGGGTAGAGCAACAACTTAAAAGGAAGTCTACTTCAAAATCTTATGGCTCTCACTCTTATCCAAAGAAAGACCAAGGTCAAGGCATCTTAGGGGTGACACCTTCTAAGCCCAAAGATGATAAGGGGAAGACAATAGAAAAGCAACCCCTTAAGGCTAGTATGCAAGAGAAGACTAGCTCCATAAAGTGTTTTAAATGTCTTGGAAGAGGGCACTTTACTTCTCAATGCTCCACCAAGAAAACCATGATTATGAGGGGCCAAGACATTTATAGTATCCATGATGAGGCTACTACTTCACCTTCCTCTAGTGAAAGTGAGGAAGCAAAAGGGGAAGAATCTAGTGAAGAAATCTACCCCCAAGAAGAAGAACAACCTTTAATGGTTGAGGAGGAGTGTAAGGAGGTAAGTGTCTCCTCCAAGAGGTTAGCTAAGAAGGAAAGTCATTTTGAAATAAAGACAAATATTAAATAAACTTCCCCTCTTAGACAACCTCCACATCTTCTCCTTTGTAAAAAGACACTTGTTAGCACTGCCACACCTCTTGGGCTTGAGGTTATTCCTCAAGTAAAGGAGTTGTTGGATGAGGTTTTGGTTCGTAAGAGCTTAAATCCTTGTGCTTTGTTAGTGCCCAAAATAGGTATTATTAGGCATCAAATCCCTAAAATAACTGATATGATGAGTGTGTTGAGTGTTGCAACCCTCTTTTGTAAAATCAGTCATGTGGTCGACGACCGGCAAGTGCACCGGATCACGCAAGTAGTATAAAATAGTAAGTGAATACCGAGTATCGAACTCTCAGGGAACTTGTTTTACTTGGTAAAGCTGTGGTTCAGTAAATAAGTGCCTTTGGATGAAAGTTTGGTGCGTGGTATGGACAAGTATGCAACTAAACTATTTAATAGTAAATCACGTGAGCAGTGGTATGTGAAGACAGATAAAGAATGTGTTGCTCTTCCTACTAGATGACTAATGTTATTAAAGATGTTCTCTATCTAACAATGTTTTTGTGTTCTATGATGTCTCCTGGACTGCTAAACCCTGATGTCTCATGCATGTTTAGCCTAATCCTAGTCAAGCGTCATCCTCAGATCCCTCTTGTTGGACTAAACTTGACTAGAACCGCATTAAGACATACATACCAACAACTAGGTTACCGTACCTCGATCCCTCGTGACCATACGATAAACTAGCCCCGTCCTATCAAGTTCTAAGGATCAAACCATTTCCCAATGTTGAGTGACCCTAACTAAGCATGCATCTACATGATCAAGGCAAAAGCATACTAACATGAAGTACTGATAGTACAGAGAACACATAAAACATCATCAGATAGATATAAAAGTATTTACATCAAGTACCCTATAGGAAGAACCAACTGAGGATTTAGCTCTCCATAGCAGGGAGGCTTCTTTTACAAAAAATAGAAGAGAAAGTGAAAGATTGAAGAATTACAGGTAGTGGGGATGTCTCCTCCACCTCTAGAAACCTCACAATCACTTAAAATCTCATCCAATGCTTCGCAAGATAGCTTCCTCTTCAAGCTCGATTCTCTCCAGTCTCTCCACAGCTAGAAACTCTCAAAAAACTCAAAACCCCCCTTTCAATTTTGAGATTCAGCTTTAAATAGGCAATTTTGTTGGGAGGCATGCGCTTAGCGGGAGATAGGCTTGCTTAGCATGTGTAAGTGACTTCTAGCTTAGCGTCAGGCATGCTTGCTCAGCCTGGAGGTTCGAGCGGTGCGCTTAGCGAATTAATTCTCGTTGAGCACATCTTGGACAACTCATCTGCTTCCAGGATCTTCTACACGCTTAGCCACAAATTGTTGCCCTTAGCGGATGGCTCGCTAAGCCATAGAATTGGCTTAGCGAGCGGCTCAAAATCAGCACTGCCACTAAACTTGCCTAATTAGCCTGAAATTGAAAAGGAATGATCATTAAATACACAAAATGGGGATACTTAGCACTTATTACCTATATTTAACAAAAAGTAATTACAACACTACAAAAATGACCATAAATGGGAGGAGTTGTATACAATTTACACAAGTTTCTCACACAAAAGTTAGTTGTATTATCCGACTAACAACTCCCCCAAATTTACAATTTTGCTTGTCCTCAAGCAAATAAAGAACAGCTCACTGGTCCCCAAGTGACAAAACATGCAGTGATTATGTACAAAGGTGTGTAATTCCCAAAATATTAGTTGCATGATAACAAATGAAACAAAAATGCCTTTATCAATTGCTTTTCACAAGACATGTAGTTTTTCATAGAAAAGAACATGTTAGTTAGCAACACAATTAAATAAAGCTAGGCAACAGACAGATTTCATGGAAAGATACTTAACCAAATTCTGACGGCCACTGTATCACTCACGCACAAGTGTTTAAGCAATTTAGCAATAACAACTAACAAGAGGTCCAATCCTTGTACTTCACCTCATGCCATAAAGTAAAAAATACACAAATTGAATCAGAAGGACTTTTATTGGCTTGCAATGAGGCTGGGCTACAAAAATATTGGTTTTTCTAGGATGCAAATGTTGGATCGAGTGGCCTCAGAATAATTAAGAAGGAGGGGTTGAATTAATTATGAACTTGTCTTGACTAATTAAAAATTTATCCTTCTTAATGTTACTAGATTCAATTAGGTTTTACTACTAAGTTATGAGAAAGTAAAGAACAGAAACAATAACTTAGACAAAAGTAAAGCGAAAATACAAAGTACACAGCGGAAAGATAAAGAGTGTAGGGAAGAAGAAGACAAACACAAGATTTACTGGTTCGGCCACAACCCGTGCCTACGTCCAGTCCCCAAGCCACCACCGGTTCTTGAGATTTCCAATAACCTTGTAAAATCCTTTACAAGCAAAGATCTACAAAGGGATGTACCCTCCCTTGTTCTCTTCGAACAACCAAGTGGATGTACCCTCCACTTGAACTGATCCACAAGAGATGTACCCTTTCTTGTTCTCAGTATAGCTCTACTTATACCACAAAGGATGTACGCTCCAATGTGTTAAGACAAAGAATTCTTAGGTGGTTAGTCCCTTGAATCTTTGTAAGGGAAAACAAAAGATATCTCAGGCGGTTAGTCCTTTGAAATCTTTTGTTTAAAGGGAAAGGGAAGAAGATATCTCAGGCGGTTAGTCCTTTGAAATCTTTTGTAAGAAACAAAAGATATCTCAGACAGCTAGTCCTTTGAAATTTTTTGTCAAGAGGGAGAAGGGAAGAAACAAAAGAATTCTCAGGCGGTTAGTCCTTTGAATTTTTTGACAAGAGAAAGAAGGGAATGAAGAAAAAGAATAGCACAAGTTTTTGGTTAATGAACTTTTCTTGAAAGAGAAAGTATTTAACAAAAACTTTTAGAAAGATTAAGGAAATATGTTATGCATGAAAGGAATCAGTTTATTTAAATTCATGTCATAGTCACATATTTATAATCATTTGATGGCTCAAGTTAAAGTTTGTGACTCTGGGCAATTTCTTTAAAACTAGTCACTTTTTTTAAAAAAAATTGTGACTCTTTTGAACACTAGTCACTTTAAAAGTTGGACTCTATTGAAAAACTCTTCAGAAACAAGTCACTTTAAGAATTGTGACTTTTGGAAATTTATTTTTCAAAATCAGTCACTGGTAATCGATTACCATCATAGTGTAATCGATTACACATCAACATATGTGACTTTTCATGTTTAAATTTGAAAATCAAAATGTTTAGAAACACTAGTAATCGATTGCAAGTATTGTTTAATCGATTACACAAGTTTGAAATGATTTGAAAAACGTTTTATCACAAGTTGTGACTCTTGAAATTTGAAATCTAATGTTTTAAAAAATCGGTAATCGATTACATGATTATAGTAATCGATTACAACTTTGTAAATCTGTTTTGAATAGAATGCTGACTATTGGTAATCGATTACTGCCTTCTGGTAATCGATTACCAGAGAATAAAACTCTTTGGTAAAAGATTTTTCTTTTTGAAAAATTCTTGTGCTATTCAATGTTGTGAAAAATTCTTTTAATACTTATCTTGATTGAGTCTTCTCTTGATTCTTCAATCTTGAGTCTTGATTCTTTACTTGAATCTTGGATCTTGATCTTGATTATTCTTGAATCTTGAATCTTGATCTTGATTCTTGAAACTTGTTTGACTTCTTGATTCTTTGGCATCATCAAAATAATCTTGGAAGACATTGCTTCCACAGTCTCCCCCTTTTTGATGATGACAATCCTGAAATCAAGTTGACTTCTTGATTCTTTGGCATCATCAAAATAATCTTGGAAGGCATTGCTTCCACAGCAAAAGCTTGAGTTCTAAGAGAGCACAAATCCTAGACTAACCCAGTTTGTCTTTTCAATCCACTTAGCCCATTCATCAGCCTTTCACTTGACTTTGTTTTAATAGCACACACTTATTTGAATTTCTCTTTTTCTTCTCTTTTTTTTATAACACATAACATTTTATTAATTTGCTATATGTGTTGTAGTTTCTTACCCTTTAAATTTATCCATCCAACAAACTCCCCCAAATTTGGGGCAAAATTGTCTTAAACCAATGTGCTCTCCTAAAACCTATGCAAGGTAAATGGAGATAATAATTTAAGAGCTTAGGGTTCAATTTGACACTTACAATTCAGAGCAAAGATGGGTGCAAATGATATCATCATTGGTAAACAGGTAAGCTTTTGGTCAAGTGGCTTGTATATACAAAAATAATGGCCTTCATCATATCCACATTTATGCATTTCATTCTAAAATTCAGAGATTGATACAAAAATCATAGCTCTATGCTAGTCGTTCTCTCAACAATTAAGTTCACACTCTCACCGGGTTATGGTTCAAGCTTTTCTTTCTCAATCAATCTGTCCACTGACTAGCATCTCTAATCGTGATCCTACTTTCTTGTTCTTTCTCATCTAACATGCATGCTCATTCAAAACTCATGATTTCAACACATGTTTCACCCTTTCATGCAATCAATTCACAACACCAATTTCATAACAAAAATAATTATGTTTCCATTGCATACTCAGATAATCAAGTCAAACTGTTCAGTATGCTTCAAGTCATGCATACTACTATTCACAATCAAAAGTATGTAATCATAAATATAAACCCATATCACAAGAAACAAGTTGTCGCAACCTATCCTTTGGAGGGAGGGCGACGCGAGGGCTCACGGGTGCATCTTCCAAGAAAGGAAAATGCGCGGAGTCACCACCAACATTTATTCGAGGAAAACGTCGAAAAAACTGGAAAGATGTGGTCTACGAACTTTAATCGTGAAAGGTTCAGGAGTTGTTTTTATGCACGGGGAAGGTATTAGCACCCCACGAGTC
This sequence comes from Glycine max, assembly GCF_000004515.6. Classification (NCBI taxonomy): domain Eukaryota; kingdom Viridiplantae; phylum Streptophyta; class Magnoliopsida; order Fabales; family Fabaceae; genus Glycine; species Glycine max. Next base: position 26,153,203 of record NC_038253.2, read on the forward strand.
TGTCACAAAGGACGACAACCTTTAACCAAGTGTGCAATATCATGTCTTCGTTTTGTTTTATTTTTCCCTTTTTTATGTCTTTTTGTGTTTTTATGCTTTTTGTGTTTTTTTGTATTTTTTATCTTTTTGTGGTCGACAAGGGTGTTTCCCTCACTCCTACGTATCCTCAATTGCGATGAGGGAATCAGACCTACGTAGTTCTTTTAGAACTGAACATTGGTTAAGTTGTTTTTATCTTTTTACGCAAGATATATTTTGACCGAACAAAAGTTGTTTAGGGCATTGGACCATTAAACAATCTTTTAATTCTTTTAAAAGGAGAGAAGCATTAAGGCATTGGACCATTAATGATCTATTGGTTTTGAAAGGAGAGAAACGTTAAGGCGTTGGACCATTAACGATCTCTTGGGGTGGTCGACAAAAGCGGGGCTTTTGCTCCTACGTATCGTCAATTGCGATGAGGAAATCAGACCTACGTAGTTCTTGCAAAAGCGATAAAGTTATGTGTTGATTTTATGTTTTTGAACGGTCCATGTTAACCAATAAAAGCAAAAAAGACCGTTGAAGGCGTTGGACCTTAAAACGGTTTTGAGTGACTTTTGCGGACGAAGCTTGATTTGTGAGTTGATTTTATCCTTAGTTTCACTTTTTTTATTAGTCAATTCATTCAAGGAAACTTCCAAAGAAAAACGTCCGATAGATTTTTTTGATTATTTTATTCAAAGATATTTTGATTATTTTATTATTATTTTTCAACATATTTTGATTATTTTATTATTATTTTGCGTTTTTTTGGTTTAACCGTGGTTACAACATGAACGATCGGTTAGATTTTGTTTTAACAGTGATTAAACGACATTACAACACAAATGATCGATTGAAATTCATTTTTATCATTTATTAGGTGAGAAAATGGCTTAAATAAATGATAAAAAGCTCGTTAAAGCAGAAGAAAAGAAAACTGAGAGTAAGCGAAATTGAAGTGAAAGTACACAAAACAAGTAGGGACCACTAAGGGTGCATAGCATGAATTGAAAGATTCAATTTTGGGAACTTACCGGTTGAAGACTGAAGAACGACGAAGAATGAACGAAGAACGGTGAAGAACGATGAAGAATTTCCACAGAATCGCTTACGGAAGCGTTACAGAAGCACTTCGACTCGATTTTTTTTCACGAAAACGTGTTTTTTGCCCAAAATAGCTGAAATGCATAGCCAAGGGGTTTGGAAAATATTTGAAACAGCCCCCCTATTTATAGGGAAAAAGAGAGGTGCATGCCGCCCAGAGAATTAATGAAGAAGATTTCTAAGCGCACCCGAATTACTAAGTTCACTCCCCTTTTCGTACTTTACGGAAAAGTTACATAAGCCTTACGAAAGTGTTTCGGATTTGATTTTCATCTTTTTTTCTCTTCCCTTTCACCAATGTTAAGTGAAATATGCTTATCCAAGGTTTTCAAAAATTTTACGGAAGCATTATGGAATCCACGGAAGCCCCGGAAATCATTTTTCAACAATGTGGAGGAGCTTGCCGCCCAATTGCTTCCTTGTTTAGCAACCCAATTTCCAAAATGTTCCGGAAGGGCCTAGATTTGAATTGCTATTTACACCACTATCTTGATAAGTTCACCCCCCCATTTTTTTCCTTTTTGACTGTTTTCTTTCCAAAATCTCATGAAACTTTATGGATTCCACCGCGATGAGTGTTAAGCCTTACGAAGCGTTCAACAATGGTCCTCGGATGAAATTAGAGTGTAATAGTTTATTTACACACACCCCACTTTGCTAAATACACTCCTATTTTCGTGTTTTTGACCGGTTTCTTCTCGAAACATCTCAGAACTTTACGGATTCCACAACGATGGTTGTTTAAACATTTTGAGGTGGTCAAGCGAAAGTCGCATGCCAACAAATAATGGTCCCCGGACGAAATTAGGGTGTGACAGTTGCCCCTATTTACTTATCTTTTATTAGAGATAAAAGGGAAGTAAAGATAAGACACTAATTTCATTCGAGCTGAATCTTTACCCGATCGGCCACTAGCGCAAATCCAAGCAGTAAAACCCGTGAAGGCATGAAAATATTGAAATTCCTTCTTTTTTTTAAAAAAAAAAACGTACAAACAGAGGACGTCGAGTCCTACGAAGCACAGGGGAAAAGGATATTGAAGTTTTTGAGGTGAAGACATTGTCGTCTTCGAAATGTGTGCGGATTACCGTATAGGGCGTCTCCACCTTCTACCTGACTCTTCTCACAAGTCGGGGTAGCAAAACTGTGTGTACGGATAACCACTTGGGGTATTTCCGCCTGCTCCCAGACTTCTCGGGTCAGGATTAACAGAAATTGTTTTGTACGGATAACCACTTGGGTATCTCTGCATTTCATCGGACTCACTGTCTCTGGATGACAAAGGTGCAGAAGACGACGTTAGTCTCTGCATGTCAACGGGCTCGCTTGCCTCCTGGTTGACGAAAGGTGCAGAAGACGACGTTAGTCTCTGTGCGTCAATGGGTTTGTTCGCCCCTGGTTGAAGAAAGGTGTGGATAACCATACGGTACCCCCGCATGTCATCGGGCTCGCTGCCTTGGGATGACAAAAGGTGCGGATAACCATACGGTACCCACGCATGTCATCGGACTTGCTGTCTCGAGATGACAAAAGGTGCGGATAACCATACAGTACCCCCGCATGTCATCGGACTTGCTGTCTCAGGATGACAAAAGGTGTGAATAACCATACGGTACCCCCGCATGTCATCGGACTTGCTGTCTCAGGATGACAAAAGGTGCAGAAGATGACGTTAGTTTCTACGCGTCAACGAGCTCGCTTCCCCCCTGGTTGACGTAAGGTGCAGAAGACGACGTTAGTCTCTGCGCGTCAACAGGCTTGTTCGCCCCTGGTTGACAAAAGGTGCGGATAATCATACAGTACCCTCACATGTCATCGGGCTCACCGTCTCGGGATGACAAAAGGTGCGGATAACCATACGGTACCCCCGCATGTCATCGGACTTGCTGTCTCAGGATGACAAAAGGTGCAGAAGACGACGTTAGTCTCTGCGCGTCAACAGGCTGGCTTCCTTCCTGGTTGACAAAAGGTGCAGAAGACGACGTTAGTCTCTGCATGCTACCGGACTCTGAGTCTGACGGATAGCAAAAGAGTGTGTGCAGGTTACCGTATAGGGCGTCTCCGCGTGCCAACAGACTCACAGGTCACGATAGCAAAAGGTGGGGTGGTCGACAAAAGCAGGGCTTTTGCTCCTACGTATCCTCAATTTGTGATGAGGAACTCAGACCTATGTAGTTCTTGACTTTGTGAGACTAAAATAGTCTCGGTGTTTTTTCACTAAAATGCGAACATGCTTTAGTAAAGAAACAAAACCTCCAACTGATTAGAGCAACATATGATTTTTTGATGAAAAACAATGTGTCTATTGAGGAAGGAGAGAATGCTGATGAAATTTTCTCACAACCATAAATGAGATTTTGGATGTTAGCGTTTCATTTCTAAACAACCATTTAGAGGAAACACTGGGTCCAACAAAATAGAAGAAAATCACTCGAAGTGTATCAATCTCACACAGGTAAGCGTTTTATCCAAATTCCGAACCATAGATATGTCATGACTTGATTTTGCAAATCATTTCCTATCAAACCAAAGATTACATGCGTGATCATGGACCAATAGGACTTTTTCGGGAATGGTGTTTTGGTGAGGAATTTGGCTCTGAGTGTTTAGGCCTTTTCCTATTCTGTTTTTGTTTAGTGCGGGGCGAGAAAGTCGCTAGTGCACAAGATTTTGGTTGGCAATCAAAGGGAAGGGACCACTTCAAGTCGTGGTTTTCTTTCTTTTCTTGTTTACTTGTGACAATTCTGTATTGTTCAGATATTGTGTGGTCTAAAGACCTTTCTGTATATTTCTTTTGTTTTCTTTCGATCTTTGATCGGGAATTTTTCTTTCTTTTTTGCTTTCTTCCAATCTTTGATTGAGAATTTTCTTCTTTTGCTTTCTTCCGATCTTTGATTGGGAATTTTCTTCTTTTTCTTTCTTTCGAGGGCAAGGATGGACATTCTCACCCTGGGTCAAGGTTTATGGTGAGTTGGGATTTTGGCTCAAGTCTTGTAGAACGACTGGACATGATATATGTCAGGGCGTTGGTTTGGCCAGCGGTTCAGGGATAAAGGAATGTCTCACATTATTTCCATGACACACATGCAACAATGATGATTTGGAAATTTTATGCAAAACTGGTCATGCATGCACCCATGTAGACACTCAAGCATCAAGTTTTTATGGTCATGTGACACTAGGGCTCAGGATTCATTTTCCCTATTTAAGTCAACCCAGTGTTTCCAAAACATGTTCTTTTATCAATTCATGCATTCATCCGAGTCCATTTTGGGTGTTCGGGAAAATTTTCACAGCATTCACCCTTCAGGTGTATACACATTTTTTTTTTAAAAAAAACCCTTTGTTTTGATCGGTGAATCTTTTTTCAAAGAAAAGTTGTAAGTTATTTCTTTTCAAAAGCGTGCTGGCTTTTCAGCCGATTTTTTGTTCTTGTTTGTTTTTGTTTTTTTTTTTTTTGAGGTATTTTGCTACCTAAACATATGTATATTTTTGTGAGGTATTTTTGCTATATACATGCATATCCAAGGTATCTTGCTACCTAAACATACATACATATATATATATATATATATATATATATATATATATATATATATATATATATTGTGAGGTATGACTACCTTCCGAGCTTGTGCTTGTTTTATTTAAATTCCTAGGATCATGAGCAACTAGGTGTGTCCTACTATGACCTGAGAAACAAAAGGTGATCAAATAACAAGCAGAGACTTAAAAGGTACTAGGTTGCCTCCTAGTAGCACTTCTTTAACGTCTTGAGCTGGATGCTTGATGACTTGTCGGTCAAAGACCTAGTACTTTTGCTTACCTTTGGCTTTGGACTTGGTCACCTGTTGGTCGGCCACGGGTCGTAGGCCACGCTCCAACCTTTTTAGATGAGCTGAGGGGCTCTGGAGGTGGCGGCGGTGCGTCTATTGCCCGCTGTCGGCCATCCCCAGACTGTTGTGGTGTCTCGCCCTGTGCCTGCCTGGGGGCACACTTCTTGATGAAAGCTCGGTTAGTAGGAGGCCTGATGACCTTGCTGGGGGTGACAGGCACTCCGTAGAACTGACAGAGGCCCGTAATCAGAGCTGGAAACCCCAGGACCCTGTTGGATTTCTCCGGGTCCACTGGGTGTCTTGCAGGCTCGATCCCTACAAACAATAGATGACATCAGAAATCAGTTAAGCGATGTGCATACTTACCTATGTCACGATGGCATGACCTTGCTAGGGGGGACGAGCATCCTGTAGGACTGACAGAGGCCCGTAACCAAAGCTGGAAACCTCAGGGCCCTGTTGGATTTCTCCGGGTCCACTGGGTGTCTTGTGGGTGTGATCCCTACAAATAATGGATGGCATCAGAAATCAATTGAGCCACGTGCATACTTACCTATGTCATGACGGTACAGACCAACTGATACCTCCGCAGGGGGAGATCGGCATTATGGTCGCTGGGTGAAATCTTGCCCTAGTATGCATAGTAGCTGCACGATAGCCTCCCTCTCTGGTTGTGCTTGCACAGTTGGCCCTCCTCCGAGATTAGGGGGTGGCCCAAGAACTGATAAAAGAAAACTACTAGCCCCTCACTCGGGAGCGTAGGACTCGATTAAGCATTAAGGGCGGAGGACCTTGAGTTCTCTGAAGGTGCAGATATGGAGTCCTATGAAGGCGAGGGTATGCAGCCCTATGAAGGCGAGGGCGTGCAACCCTCTGAATGCGAGGACGTGTAGTCCTTTGAAGGCGAGGGCGTGTAGCCCTCTGAAGGCGAGGACGTGTAGTCCTCTGAAGGTGAGGGCGTGTAGCCCTACGAAGGCGAGGGCGTGTAGCCCTCTGATGGCGAGGACGTATAGTCCTCTAAAAGGGAGGACGTGTAGCCCTCTGAAGGTGAGGGCGTGTAGCCTTATGAAGGTAAGGACATGCAGCCCTCTGAAGGGGAGGACGTGTAGTCCTCTGAAGGCGAGGACGTGTAGTCCTCTGAAGGCGAGGACGTGTAGTCCTCTGAAGGTGAGGGTACTAGTACCCAAGGCAAGGGCTTGTAGCCCTCTCAAGGCGAGGGAGTGTAGTCCTCTGAAGGAGAGGGCATGTAGCCCTCTGAAGGTGAGGGTGTATAGCCCTCTGAAGGCGAGGAAGTGTAGTCCTCTGAAGGTGAGGACGTGTAGTCCTCCGAAGGTGAGGACGTGTAATCCTCTAAAGGCGAGGACGTGTAGTCCTCTGAAGGTGAGGGCGTGTAGCCCTCTGAAGGCGAGGACATGTCGTCCTCTAAAGGCGAGGACGTGCACTCCTCTGATGGCGAGGGCGTGTAGTCCTCTGAAGGCGAGGGCGTGTAGTTCTCTGAAGACGAGGGCGTGCAGCCCTCTAAAGGCAAGGACGTGTAGTCCTCTGATGGCGAGGGCGTGTAGCCCTCTGAAGGTGAGGGTACTAGTACCCAAGGGTGCACCCTTATGAGAAAGCAAGAGATTGACTCATTGAGAGGGCCGGTCATCCCAAATTCAAAAGATTGGATAGTGGATGTAGGAAATCTATGCAGTTAACATGATTTTTAGGGATGCAGATGCATGCAACCTTTGTCTTGAAATGCGATAAATGCGGACTTCGTATGCAACAATGCAATGTAATGTAAAGTTGTACAATGTTCATGACATTCTTTCCTTATTTTGTGATTTTGATTTTGATTTGATTTTTTTGAAAAACACAGATTGACTGTCCTTTTGAAAGAGGTGATATTCATGCAACATTATCCTATCTTTTGCAAATCTCTCCGGGAACTCCCTCAAAGTGTATGTTCTATTTGATTTAAACACTTGACCATTTTGGAGTGACGGCAAAGGAGCCATTTGACATTTAATCAATCCATTGAAATCCTAGGGTTTGTCCCCTCTTTTTTTGTTTAAAAAACATCGACAGGTGAGAACTTTTGATCTACCCCTAGGTTTGCTTGAGGCTCATGCACGGTGCCCCTCATTGACCCAGTGTAAGGCTTTCAGGTACCAATTGTTATCTTTCGTTATGACCTTGTAGCTGGGAACCTATTGGGTGAGAACTTCTAATCTGCCCCTAGGTTCGCTTGAGGTTTATGCATGGTGCCTTTCATTGCCCCAGTGTAGGGCTCATAGGTATCCATTGTTGTTTTGTTTTCACTACCTTGTAGCAAGGAAGAATGAAAGAGGCAGTTGATTCTCGCAAAAAGAATTTTTCAAGGACGAGAAATAGTTGAAGGATTTTTTCAGTTGACGGGTTAAGTCAAATGACTCCTATTCTTGATAACTCACTTTTCTCTAAAAAAGACAAACTTTCCGGAATGATAAAATGAGATCACATAAACGTCTATATTTTTACTTGAAAACACAGTCAATCAAATGTTTTTTTCCTTTTTCTTTTTGAACTTTTTTTTTCGCTTTACTCGCCGTTTTACGGCACCCTCACCAAATGTGTAGCACGAGTAATTTCTGATTGAACGGTCTTGGAAGTCCAAACTCAAGAGCGCAGGCCACTTGAGCAAACAAACCAATGGCTTGCACCCACATTCTAGTGGAAGCAAAGATGTAATTATGAGAGGATGAGGGACAAAGATGTTAAATTTACCCATTGTAACTGTGGTTTACAATAATGGCATAAACTTGAAAATCCTGATGAGTCATTAGAGACATCTAACAACAGCTTTGAAAATTGCCCCATGTGTGGTGTCGCTTGTTAATGTTAGGATTCAACAAGCGGTTCTCCTCAAATTTCAACCAGCCCGCATCAATTAGACCTTGCACCTTATACTTCAGGGCCCTACAATGCTCAATGGAATGTCCAAGAACTCCTCCATGATATGCACATGTTGCGTTTGAGTTGTATCCTCGGAAAAATGGAGGTTGAGGAACCCTGGCAGGGGTTATGGTTACCATTGCATTATCAAGTAGATATGGGAGCAAGTTAGCATATGGCACCGAAATTTGGGGTGAATCCTACAAGCTTTTTGCTGCAAAATTCCTTTTGGGTTTGCGCTATAGGTGGTGTTCGTCATTGGAAGTGCGGTAGACAGACTTTGTGGTTGATTTAGGGATGGCCTTTGTGGATGATTGGGTGAGAGGGATTGTTATTGGCTGAGTAATGACATTGTTGGGCTAATGGGAAATTTGACCGTGTAGGAATGGCAGTCATAGCAAGGGTTTATCCCTCATTCTCATCCACTTCATTTGTCCCAGCTTTCTCACTCATCAAAGTAGGATGATCAAATTTGCCTCTTTTCAGACCCGCTTTGATCCTTTTGCCGGCGAAGACCAAATCCGCAAAGCTTGAAGGTGCGTACCCCACCATTTTTTCATAGTAAAACACTGGTAATGTGTCTACTATTATTGTGATCATCTCTTTCTCCGTCATTGGAGGTGCCACTTGAGCTTCTAGGTCTCTCCACCTTTGGGCATATTCTTTGAAAGATTCATGCCCCTTTTTGCACATGTTCTGTAGTTGCATCCTATCCGGAGCCATATCAGAATTGTACTGATATTTCCCAATGAAGGCAACCATTAGGTCTTTCCAAGAATGGACTTAGGAAGGTTCCAAGTTAGTGTACCAGGTAACAGCTACCCCAGTAAGACTTTCTTGGAAGAAATGTATCAGCAGTTTCTCATCTTTTGCGTATGCCCCCATCTTCCGACAATATATCTTTAGATGGTTCTTGGGGCAAGTAGTCCCCTTGTACTTGTCAAAGTCTGACACCTTGAACTTGGGAATGACCATGTTTGGGTACTCGGAACAACTCTTCTACATCAGTAAAGGCATAATGTCTACCTCCTTCAACGACCCTGAGCCTTTCCTCTAGAAGATCCAACTTTTCCCATTCCTTCCATAATAGGAGGGATTTTACCTATTGTGGAATGCAAGGGTTGTGGTTAGGAGCGAAATTAAGGGCCCTCCAAAGTGTTTTGCAGAAGTATACCACAAACTACTTGCCCTTCAGTGGCATATCCGAGGCAAGGCTCAAAGTCGACTACATTGTGGTGGGGAATTTCATGTGTCTCCCCCACGGTTTGAGAGACATGTGCATGATCGGTTTGGGGTTGTCAGCTCTCAATGAGTATGGGAGTGGAGTTATTGACATCCTCACTGGGAGTGTATGCCACATTGGATGGTGTATAGTTGGGAGGCAAGCCATATGGTGGGAAGGCATGCTTGTTTTGAATTTGCACATAATAGGGGCCGCTCGTACTTCCCAAATCTTTGCCTACCATAGCTGAGGTTGGATGATTCATTTGGTTGAGGCCAGATGGGGGCATCGGGTTCACCTTAGCAACAGCACTGGTAGCGGCAACTGCAACCGCATTGGCTTCCATTATCTTCTTCATGCTCATCATGGCCTCCATCATTGTGGCCATCTGTTCTTTCATGGCCTCCATGTCGGCCTTCATCTGCTTTTGCACCTCCTCTACTTCACCCATTACTCTAGCTTTAGCACGAGTTCGGTAAGGGTGTCATAAAGTGTGTTCTTTCCTTTTGATAACAATGATTTAGTTCATTTTTTTTCAAGGAAAGAATGCAATGAGCAATGCAACCAATGAAAAGCATGGATGTATGGGAATGATGTACAGTTGAAGTATTGCGAATTTTTACGCAAGACATAGGGTTGAATCAATTTAGATTTTCAACATGGTCCATGACATCTTTGTCAAGGTGAAACTAGAAGTAACAAGGACATCAATAATCCTAAATGTGTTTGGCAGTGATGTAACTCGATCCATCTTTTGCTCCAATTTTTGCAAGATGGTTACTTCCATGCTTCAACTTGACTTGATGAAACTTTTTGTAAAACCATGAGCTTGGTTCAACCCCATAACCCAAGGAATGGAAATTTTGATCGCCAATACTTCGACAACATTTCATAGAGATGAAAGACTTGGGAATACGTATGCTATGCATGGAAAATGTAATTATGAGATTGAGATGCCCGAAGAAACATCATTTCCTTGTTAACCACGCATTAGGTACCATGCTCAATCATTTTGTTTTGTTGTTTTTTTTTTTAGAAATGGGTTTATGATCCCAACATGGTTGGCTCATGGTACCTAACACATGCAACTAAGAATGCAATGTGAATTTTCACGCTTCCTTTTTTTGTTTTTGTTTTGCAGAGGAAAACGCAAGGATCATGCATGAGCAAACATGAAAACAAAAGGTATGCAGTTTGTAGAACAAAAAGTATGTTGAACGTATATGCATGATGATGCAATGACTCATGCAAAATGTGATGCTAGAATATGATAACGGACAAATGCAGGAATGATATGTTCATCATGATGCCATGAAGAGATGCTTATGGGATGCATGATATGAATGCATTTACGGACATGAGAGCCCGAAAAATTATCTCCTCTTACTTGCGTATTCGGGGGCACAATGCCCCATGTGTGCAGTTAAGAAGGTGATATGGACCTTCCGGCTTCCTGTGACAAAAGACGAGACCAACATACAACGCATGCATGACGACATGATGCAGATGCGCAAAAGCGCAATAGGGGAATGTACACAGCATGGCAATATCCTTAAATAAACATACAGCAAAGGCGTACATGACATTTAGGTTATATGCATGGCAGTGTTTAAAAGGCACGCAGTGTGTTCACTTCGTGCCCCTATTTTAGGGACCTAAATGGGAGGAACTAAAAGGCTTTTAGTGATAATTCCCAAGGTGGTCATATCTCTCTTGATGGTTTCTAGAGGTATCATCCCCTTCGACAAACATATTGCGGTAGTAGGGACTACCAGCAACAATATGTTATCAAAGAGAAAAACTCTAGATGAGGGTTCACTATTATCAAGCAAGTCAGAGATCCAGCATGACCACAGATTCACCTCCACTCCTTATGTTCCCATGGACCTGGGTATAGGGCCCCTTTTCAACTCACCACGTGTACAAATAGTGTTTTGTGTGCATCAAATGAATAAATATCTACCTCATGCATACATTTCAAAAATACACCAAAAGTATCAAAGAGCTATATACAAGAATGTAAGAGAAATAAAAGGAAACCAACAAAAGAGGAAGACATGATATTGCACGAGATTAGAAGGCCTAACTCTCTAAAAACAGTCCCCAGTGGAGTCGCCAACTGTCGCAACCTACCCTTCGGTAGGAGGGCGACGCGAGGGCTCACGGGTGCGTTTTCCAAGAAAAGAAAATGCGCGGAGTCGCCACCAACGTTTATTCGAGGAAAACATCGGAAAAACTGAAAAGGTGTGGTCTACGAACTTTAATCGTGAAAGGTTCGGGAGTTGTTTTTACGCACGGGGAAGGTATTAGCACCCCACATGTCCGTCACAAAGGACGGCAGCCTTTGACCAAGTGTGCAATATCATGTCTTCGATTTGTTTTATTTTTCCCTTTTTTATATCTTTTTGTGTTTTTATGCTTTTTGTGTTTTTTTTGTATTTTTTATCTTTTTGTGGTCGAGAAGGGTGTTTCCCTCGCTCCTATGTATCCTCAATTGCGATGAGGGAATCAGACCTACGTAGTTCTTTTAGAACTGAACGTTGGTTAAGTTGTTTTTATCTTTTTACGCAAGATATATTTTGACCGAACAAAAGTCATTTAAGGCATTTGACCATTAAACGATCTTTTAATTCTTTTAAAAGGAGAGAAGCATTAAGGCATTGGACCATTAATGATCTCTTGGTTTTGAAAGGAGAGAAACATTAAGGCGTTGGACCATTAACGATCTCTTGGGGTGGTCGACAAAAGCGGGGCTTTTGCTCCTACTATCCTCAATTGCGATGAGGAAATCAGACCTACGTAATTCTTGCAAAAACACCTTATGTGTTGATTTTATGCTTTTGAACGGTCCATGTTAACCAATAAAAGCAAAGAAGACCGTTGAAGGCGTTGGACCTTAAAACGGTTTTGAGTGACTTTTGCGGACGAAGCTTGATTTGTGAGTTGATTTTAGCCTTAGTTTCACTTTGTTTATTAGTCAATTCATTCAAGGAAACTTCCAAAGAAAAACGTCCGATTGATTTTTTTTATTATTTTATTCAAAGATATTTTGATTATTTTATTATTATTTTTCAAGATATTTTGATTATTTTATTATTATTTTGCCTTTTTTTGGGTTTAACCGTGGTTACAGCGTGAACGATCGGTTAAATTTTGTTTTAACAGTGATTAAACGAGATTACAACACATATAATCGTTTGAAATTCATTTTATCATTTATTAGGTGAGAAAACGACTTAAATAAACAGTAAAAAGCTTGTTAAAGCAGAAAAAAAGAAAACTGAAAGTAAGAGAAATTGAAGTGAAAGTACACAAAACAAGTAGGGACCACTAAGGGTGCATAGAATAAATTGAAAGATTCGATTTTAGGAACTTATCGGTTGAAGACTGAAGAACGAACGAAGAATGGTGAAGAACGATGAAGAATTTCCACAGAATCGCTTACAGAAGCGTTACGGAAGCACTTCGACTCGATTTTTCTTCACGAAAACGTGTTTTTTGCCCAAAATAGCCGAAATGCATAGCCAAGGGGTCTAGAAAATATTTGAAACAGTCCTTCTCCCCTATTTATAGGGAAAAAGAAAGGTACTTGCCGCCAAGAGACTTAATGAAGAAGGTTTCTAAGCGCACCCGAATTACTAAGTTCGCCTCCCTTTTCGTACTTTACGGAAGTGTTTCGGATTTGATTTTCATCTATTTTTCTCTTCCCTTTCACCAATGTTAAGTGAAATATGCTTACCCAAGGTTTTCAGAAATTTTACGGAAGCATTATGGAAGCCACGGAAGCCCCGAAAACCATTTTTCAACAACGTGGAGGAGCTTGCCATCCAGTTGCTTCCTCCTTAAGCAACCCAATTTCCAAAATGTTCCACAAGGGCCTAGATTCGAATTGCTATTTACACCCCTATCTTGATAAGTTCACCCCCATTTTTTCCTTTTTGGTTGTTTTCTTTCCGAAATCTCACGAAACTTTACGGATTCCACCATGATGAGTATTAAGCCTTACGAAGCGATCAACAATAGTCCTTGGATGAAATTAGAGTGTAATAGTTTATTTACACACACCCCACTTTGCTAAATACACTCCCATTTTCGTGTTTTTGACCGGTTCTTCTCGAAACATCTCGGAACTTTACGGATTCCACAATGATGGGTGTTTAAACATTTTGAGGTGGTCAAGCGAAAGTCGCATGCCAACAAATAATGGTCCCCGAACGAAATTAGGGTGTGACACAAGTGTACTAAAAGCATCGTAATTATAATATTTATAAAAAAAACAAGAACAGGAATCTAAAACTCTCGTCACTGGTCATCCTGCTCTCCTGATCCTGAATGCCCTCCTCATCTATCAAATGTAGCACAGGAGTGGCTGGAGGAGTGGTAGTCAGTCCCAGGACTGGTGTGGCAAGGTCCTCTGGGAGATCAAGTAATGTTGTAGACGGGTCTGCTGGAAGATCAAGCACTGGTGTAGGAAGGTCTACTGGCTACTAAAGAGAAGATTGATCCACCACTGGAGAGGGTGGATCTGGTGAAATCTGTGGTGATCTCTCTGAAGTAGTAGCCTCATGCCTTACCTGTGCCCTGCCTGCCTAAAAAATGAATGGCTCAAGGATGGTGGGCTCAGATGATGCATCCTGTACCTGGTGAGGTACCTGAGCACTGGGACCCTCACCTTTTCTCACAACAAAAGGCAAGGTTCTAGGCCAGGATACCTTCTCAATGAACTGCTCTACCAACACAATGGACCCTGGAGGAGCTACCACCTGCAAGCTCTGCAGTAATAAAATTTGTCCCTGATGAATACTCTGAAGCATGGCTTCATAACACTGAGAGTCCTGAGTAGATGAGCTTCGAGGAGCTGGTGTAGGAGTAGCATAAGTGGAAGGAGCTGGTAGAGTAGAAGAAGAAGGAACATCAGCTAGTCTCACCCTTGCCTTCCTCGCCCCTCTGAAGTTAACTGTTAGATCATCCACATTCCAACAGTTTTTCTTAATGTAGGCCATGTTAATGGTCGGGCTCAGGCTCTCATAAGTCAGATTGTCAGAGGTAACTCCTCTAGCTCTACATAGGGAAGTGATCAAGGCTGGAAATCTGAGCCTTGAGGAGTTACTCTAAGCAATAGAAGAAATCTGACCTGAGATAAGGTCTCCGATGTTCATGTCCATGTTAGTCACCAAGCCATAGACCAACTTAGCTCTATCCATATTTAGATCTGAGGTGTGGGATGTGGGAGTTAGGTTGGAGTAAGAGAAGACACTCCATGTCTAGGCTAGTGTCATCAAATCTTTTCTGAGAAGCTTCCATGGCTGGCCCTCAGCATTCAAAACAAACCCCTTGTGGGGAATACAGAGCCTAGCATCAATCTCCTGAGGATTAGTCCTCAACCTACAAAATCCAGAGTAGGTGGGTAAAGATTCCCCCTCCTCCAATACCACTGTGGGAACTCATTCAGGCTGTCTGCATCTATTTTGATCAGGTGTCCTCGTACTCTGGCTTGCTTGGGTGCTTACTCCTCTGTGGTGTATAAATTAGCATAAAACTCCTTCACCACAACTACATCTATGCATCCATCTTGGAGATTGGTGAGGCATTCGTGTAGATTACGCCTCTCCAATTCTACTTTAAACTCGTCAAACTCAGTATGATAAATCTGCGCATTTCTCTTCGGAAGGATATTCCGGCCGAGAATGTTATCGGTGTATCTATTCCAAGTGTCCAAAGAATGGAATCGCCTGGTATCATATTGAGCCTGAGGTTTGGAAGCAGTGCTTTTCCTCTTCCCGGATGCCATCTACAATAAAAAGAACCCATCAGTTTATTAGACCAGAAGTTATCAAGATTAAAACAGAAAATAAAAACCAAAATTGGCAACGTGCGCTTAGCGAGACGCAGCTCGCTTAGCACGCCTTAGAAAAAACAACACACTGGTTTAGCGCAACAGGGTTGCGCTTAGCCAGTCATGATAGAAAATTTTTCTCTCCATAATTGGCTTAGAGAGATAGGCACTCGCTTAGCGTCGAGCACTTTTATTTCAAACAATGGCTTAGCGAGCAGTGCTAGCTTAGCCTTATGCATGCCGCAATGAATAACGCTTAGCCCACGGGGGCGACGCTTAGCGCGAGCAACACTTCCAAAATTTTGACTAAGTTATATGGGCTTAGCGACTAGGCTCGCTTAGCCCAACCTCTGTCGCAACGAATAGCACTTAGCTGGGCCATGCGCGGCTTAGCACGAGGCAGTCAACAAAAATATTTGTCTAAGGTACCTGGGCTTAGCGAGACAACACTCGCTTAGCCATAGGTTTGTCATAAATGATCTGTACAGTGGCTTAGTGCACACGGCAGTCGCTTAGCCGCGATGTTCATAATGAAAATGAACATTCAACAACCTGGTTGAACTCGCTTAGCGCATGCATGCCAGTTAAGCGAGTTTATCTGGAAATGTATATGTTCAAGGCTTAATTGATGATAGCAGCACAAACGTAACTTCCTTAGCATTCGGGCTATTAGGCCGATAAACTATTAATATATATGTATATATATGAATTCTAATGATAATGTTGTTATTCCCTTATCAAGTTGCAGGTACATACTTATCTATTAGCAATAAATTATCTATAAGCAATGAATTATCTACAAGAGTTATTATGCCACTACATGTAAGGACCCGAAGCTCCCACCCAACGCTATAAATACCAAGTTCTATCTCCCCCTTTCGATTCATTCTCAATTGACTCACGTACTTACTTAAGCGTCGAAATCCTTTGTTTTGCAGGTCCCCCCTCGTGTTCCCCAAGTAGAGGTCATTTGCAAATCCGATGGGGGAGATCATGGAACCCCTCTTGACTACGTCAATCCTAACATTAGTTCGCTCCATATTTTGGTAAGTACAATAACAAAATAATTAAATTATTAATACAAGTAATTTTAATAGTATATATTGAAAGAGTAAATGAAATAATAATTTAGATAAGTAGTAATTAGAAAACAGAAGAATTATTTGTGTTTATCCTCATTATGAAAAAGAAGCACAATTCATCAAAGGTTTTGATAATGGATTTCAGTTCCCTGCTTTAATTGTGGTTATTGGTACTTGGTAGATATAAAAGTCACATTCACAAATTTGAATATTTGCATGATATCCTGGTAGTCATGAAACAGTGGTAGGACCTGTTGTAGTAACTAACCTTGCAACTAGAAAACGTTGTGGGGGTTGGGATAGTGCAGAGGAACGAGTTGCTTCTGCTTGAGCTTGTGTTATCTATTTTCTTCTATGACAATAAAAATCAAATTATTTTATTCTATTTGGGTCTTTGGGTGCATAAAAAAATTCATTGGTTCCTAGATTTAAACAATTACCTTGTGAATTATGTATGTATTAGAAGTGGGAAATGCTCTTTTGAGATTATTGGTTTGTTGCTTAGTATAAGAAAGTTCACTAACAGGGAAATATAATTCCTTCTTCATACGAAGTGTTACCATCTTAGATTAATTTCCCCTTAATCCTTCCCCATCAGCCTCAAGTCTTTTTAGTTACTAACCAGGTTGCATTGTTTTCGTTCTTACATTTTATTCATTAATTGAATGTTTCTCTTTGCAAATAACTTGGCTAACATTTGTGATTATTAGGACAGGTTTACTTCCTTGAAATTCCAAATGAGGTCATTGATAGTTTGGTAAACTTTTTAGAAGTACACTTTTCACTCTTGCACTAAATTAAGTATGAAGGTGAAAAAAGTACCTTACCAGTTTCCTTAACCATGATTCATGATATGTTCAAGTTCAAATTCTATGATCGTGCCACTCTTTGACAAGATGCTTAGTGCAAGTGAAGCCGGTTGAATTGGTCGCTTGGTTTTACCAAAAGCATGTGCTGAAGTAATTTATCTTAACTCATCTGTTGAACTGGCATTTACTGTTGCCATTTTATATTAACTAAAAATTCTAGTAAAAGTTGTTTTTCTTAACAAGTCTGGTAATTTGTTAAAACTGAAAGAGGAGAGGATTGTGCAAACATATTTCCCTCCAATCTCTCAACCAGAGGGCCTTGCTTTACAAATCCAAGATATTGTTAAGTGTCATATTTCAGTTATTATTGGGACTAAATTGTTAACACTTATCTTTTAATTGTATTAGTTTTCTTATAAACTAACCTTAAATCTAGTTGTTTTACATAAATTGTACAATTACTAATGTTGTTTAAATATGAAAGATTCATCCATAATTTTGTAGGTTTTGATAGTTCTTTGTTAGATCCAGAAACAAAGCCAAAAAGAAGGGCAAAATGATCTTTTCACAAAGGTTTCTGACCCCAAATTTGCCCAGGCCAACTCGTCTGGGCTAAAGATCTTACTTCAGCCCTAAGCAAGCGACTCGCCTAAGCGAGTGGATGCCTTCAAGAGTAAGCAACAAATTTGCATGGGCAAGCTACAGCTCGCCTGGGCGAATTTGTCTGCTCTCCTAAGCTGTTTTCTATAAATAGTCATGCATTGTTGAAGGAAGGGGATATTCAACAGAAGCAAAATAATGAGAAAAACGCAGAGGAAGAGGAAAAAGAAGGAGAAAAGGAAAAGTAGAGCCGAGGAGCTGTAGAGTTTTGACCGTGGATCGCATCCTTTATCATTTCTCTTGTTAGTCTTGTGTATTGCGCAATGATCGGTTAGTTTTTATTAAGGACTGAATGTAATCTTTGTACTTTTATGTATCCCTTTTGATATTATATATGTATGAATTTTTTCTACTCATTATTGGTGATTTCATTCAACTTGCAATATTTAATTCTATTTGATCACTAGTATCATGAAATTGAATTGTGTGAGACTCAAAAGTAATCTTAGAATTTGAACTAAATGATTTTACTCTTTACGTTACGTTTCCAGGAATAGAGCATAACGTTTTGATTGTAAAAGGTACAAGAATATGATTGTAATGTTGGGGTATTTACTTCATATGCGAGAGATTGATATTTGGTAAATATTCTTAGACCTCAAGTGTGAGGGATCGACTTGGGATAACTTAATGTGTGCATTAGTTAGAAAATTATTCATATATGTTAATCTTATTGGGATACTAAAGGTATGAACGATGAAATTCAATCTTATATTTTCTTGAATTAATTAAATTCATTTTCGTAATTTTACGTATTTCCGACGCTCTAAATTTTGTTATTTCCGTTATTCTCATAATTCTTTTATTTTGGTAAAATCCGTTATTTTAACTATTCTTTTACTTTAAGTTGTCTTTAGTTAGTTAAAGCAAACTAATGGCATTCGATTAAATTTGTACATAACTATTGAGCTGATAACCTTTATTCGAATGAATTAAGTAACTCAAGTCCATGTGGAAACGAACTCTTTTTATAAATGTGTAAACTTGCAATGACAATTGGTACGCTTGCCAAAAGTCAAACATATATGAAAGGAAAAGAATGGATGTTTCAATTTAGATTTTGGCCAAATAATTAATAAATAACAGCAGGATGTATGTTTTAGGTGTACTAATTTTTCACTGTGTTAAATAATCAAACAGCTTACCTAGAAGACATTATGTTTTAAGATACCAACTACAATGGTTTTTGTAATGTATTTTCTTTATTTTCTTTATCTTCCGAGAATGTTTACAAAGTTTACTTCACTGATGTTTTTTAATTGTTCCTTGGGCAAAATGTTGCTCATGTCTTTGGAGATATATTTGATTGGTTTCTCTTCATTGAAAAGCAATTGATTTCCGTACCATTTTTAAGTTTCAATTGCAACATGTGTTTGCTTCTTTTTTTTTAGTTTCATCTTGAAATTTTGTTACAAAATTGTTTAAACTTTTTTTCTTAAATTTATGCAGTAACATTTAGCCGTATAGACCCTGAGGGGAAACTTATAATGGGGTTTAGAAAGGCAACAAATTCTACTGCAGTAGAGGTAAC
Organism: Glycine max; assembly: GCF_000004515.6. Lineage (NCBI taxonomy): Eukaryota > Viridiplantae > Streptophyta > Magnoliopsida > Fabales > Fabaceae > Glycine > Glycine max. The sequence continues at coordinate 26,172,220 of NC_038253.2, forward strand.
AATAACTTTTAGTTCATATAACAAACTCAAACTTTTAGAATTGATATTTAATCACCCATTAAGCTGGAAACACTAACCATCTAATATGCCCAATGGTCTCATTCAAGTGAAACTTCCTATTCTGGTGTTTATGAGAATCTACCTATATTAAGTAGTTACTCTGGCCTTCTTCAGTCACAAAAGGGATGTTTAGAAACCCACCTAATTGTGTTGTCTAAAAAAAGGAACTCAACTGGTGGTGACATGAATTGGCAAAACATTGACATGCCTGAAAGTAGAAAAAGAGATGAGTTGTCGTTGCCACTAGTGATGGTTCCCGAGAAGAAAAGAACTCGGATTATTGGGTCAAAAAGTAAGAGGTTTGCTTATTGATAGCTAGGATGCCCTGCAGCTAAAACTTACTTGGGAAGAGGCTCAAGATTTGCTTTGTCCACCTCCTAGTGTTAAGCCGAGCATTGTCATGATTGAGGATCATGTATTTCAAGAACATGAAGTAAACAATTTAGAAAGAGTAATAATTTTATGAAATTCACCCATTCTATTAGTGTTAGGTTAAATTGATATTTTTGGTGTCTGTTTAACTTAGACACCAACTTGACCTTAATAAATATGTATGAGCCTTTCATTCTAATGAGTTTCTTAATGCATTCATCTTTTTGTCTAAATCTAAAGAAGAAAATTTGACTTCTAGAAGGTTGAAACTTCTCAGATATGGGTAATTCGGTTATGTCAAGACACAAGACACTAACCAATATAAGGGAACCGACGTAGAAATCAAGATTCTAAGACAGTTTAAAAAATTTCATGGAAAGTGTTGACTTTCTACGATGGTGACTTCAAAGACGATTTTTGAACCATCGTGGAATGTGCTATAAAACCGATGTAGAAATCCTATTTTCTAGTAGTGAAGAGAGACTACTAACTTTGTTTTGTGAATTTTTATACATATCAAAATATGTATCTTACACCATATCATATATAATTTTGGAATAATCATATCGTTGCATCAGATACATATTGTATTTGATACACTATCATATCTATGCATGACATCACAGTAATACTGATTACACATTGACAGTTATCTTACCACTATTCATGTCATTTTACTGCTTTCCCATTAACATTTTATACTGCATATTAGAATAAAGATTGTAGGGATTTTTCTTATCAGAATTACAAGTTTGAAATCTAAAGATACCATGAAGTTGGGAGAAAAAGAGTAATTTGAGCAAAAATAGATACCATGAAGCTGCCTCTTCAAGGGCAAAGAGGACACCACCTACTGGTGCACGAAAAGCGACAGCAACACCGGCAGTAACCCACAAGTAATCATGCCCCGCCAGTCTCGGTCATTTTTGAAACATCTAAGCCAAGTGCAAGTCAAGTGATACTTGGGAGATCCACCCTGCCCCAATAAAGAAGTTATGCATGCACCTGTATGTACAATAGGCCCCTCTTTGCCCACCACAAATCCAGTAGAAACTCCAAGGATAAAACCAAATATTTGTCACAGTTAAAACCATATATAAGTTTCATAAAGACACTGAGCATTCACCAAGAAGTAAAAATTATTATTTTGTTCTTACCACTTAAAAGGGGAAAAGCACGATGTATTAGGAATGAATCAACACAAGCTAAGGGGGTGTAACAAGCTACACCTAGTGGCAAAAAATATTTTCTTGTTGTGGTTGTATTCTCTAATGAAATCCTAATAACATTTTCAACGTATCTAGTTATGTGAAATTTCTTATCCATTGCTAGTCAACTGGATCAAAGAAAATAGATGGTCAATATAAGAATAATCCTTTGAATTTAATAGGAAAATTTTCATAGTTTAAGCTATTTTTTATTCATTTTCAGAATAGATTGAGGATCAAATTGTTTAATGTCTAGCCATTGAATCCGATACTGTGTCAATAAACAAATTCACCTCAAAGTTTAAGTGTAAGCACTGGAATAATAGGTTTTATCTCGCATTTTGGTAGGCCTATCCTTTCCATATTATTTTGCAAAAACACCTAAGATTAAAAAAAAGGTAGAGAAAGAAGTATAAGAAACACCAAACATGTCACAATAAATAGTATGTATATACAATCACCTATCTTGAATAATTAAGAAATTGTTTTAACTTTTCCTTGGTAATATCCCCTGTAGTGCATTGATAATATTCACTCTTCACTAAAATTCTTTTATCTGAAATAGAATACTGGTACTTTGGGTCATTTTCATTTGTTCAAGGAGTTATTCAGTTTTTATCCGTGTTTATGCCAAAAGGGTAGACTTGCTCCTAGCATTGTAGTATTATTCACCTTTACAAAAAGGGTGCTTGGAGCCAATATATTTTGAGCATCGACGCCATTGAGATATGCTTTTACCTCTGGAATGCCAGAGCCTACAGTTGCTGGAGCAATGAAAGCACAAAGTGCAGCAGCAGCTGCTACTAAGCACATATTCACACCAGCATATGCTAAAAAAGCATCAAGATATCTGCACTAGAACTACTAATCTGTGAGAATATATGAACACTAAACAGTAATGCCAACCATAAAGAATTGCATGACAATGATTAGTGATAACTAATAACTGATAGAAAATAATTTCAACCAAGATCCCAAAATAATTTCTACAAGGATTTTTGTTCATTAAATTGGTGAATTATGATAGAATATAAATAGAGAGATAGTTAATATACAATTTAATCCGTGAAATGTTGTTTATTTTTGGTCCATGAAAGTTATCATTTGTACAATTTAGTCTTTCAATGTATCAACTTGCTCGTGTTTTAGATATGCCAAGGCTACAAACAACAGTATATTGAACCTCAAACTTCTTTATGGAATTTATTTAGAAAAAAGCTAACTTTAGGCAACATTTCAAGGCATAGTGAGGTTCCTTGTGTGGTAAAAAAAATTGCCTTATTGGCACAAGAACTGTGGTTTATGCAGAGGAAGTAGAATGAAGATTCCATCAAGGGACAGAGATTATTGCAGCCATCTTTATAGAAATGGCATCTTGGGCAACTGACTCCAGGTTACAAAGCCAACTGATTCAGTGCAGCATAATCTACAATTTTGCCTTGCCCCAGCCGCACATTAGAATCCCACCATCCCCTAAAATAAACAGAAACAAATTAATAAACCTAGAACCCAGATTGTTACACCTAACATGGACAAACTAAACTACCCTATTAGAAGTCTCGTGTATTTCTATAAGATGTTGTCCAAGACATACGATGTACAGTTTTCATCCTACCAATGATAGAATCTTACCAAAAAAAATGAAGTAGGCAATGCCAAAGCTTTAAAAAAATTGTTCATCTATGTGTTGAACATATACAAAATGATAAAATTGTCCTAGTAAAATAAGAGAAGAAACAGGAAAGGAAAACACAAATATAACCACCATAAGCAGACTAGTGAAGTTGAGTCATATGTACAAGATTGTATCTATAAGCAAATGGTTTATATAAATTTTATAAGATAAAACTTTGTGTACGTATCTTTCTCTACACCATTGTAGCAACATAGTCCCTAGCTTGGATATCTCCACCCAGTAGGTAGTTGGACACAGTAAAGCAATCCCAAATAAATCAAGATTAGCGGTAAAGAAAAATATCCACATATCATTGTTTGATTTGAGAACCTTATGTAAGTTTTGCCCTTTTTCAATTCAGGACATTCAGGTACAAGAACACAACTGGTGCAAGAACTTACCTGGCTTATTGATTGTACTTGAAACATTCAATTTTGGATCAAGATTGCTCTGAGGTAACAAGATTGCTCGGTTACGACGAACCCATCCTACTGAGTGCTTCTTGAGCCACATTCGGTTATGACTCCAACTCCAAAGCCTCTTTATAAGCCTTCCTTGCTTCTTCCTCCATTTTGTTTCCTTCGTAGCACTCCCCCAACATGCACCATGCCTTCGCGTTTCGCAGACTCAGCTTTCACCGACTCGGTCAAATCGGCCAGCACTGAGTCAACGCGTCGCTCGCTCATCGTGATCTTGAGCTCCGCCCTTTTAAGCAGCGCATTGCTCTTCTTGTCCTCAGCAAGGGACCCCGCGGCGAGTGAGGGCAACACGACCTCGATCGAGTTGGTGCAGAAGCCTAGAGGTCGAGGGCCATGGACTTGAGGAGGTGCGAGACGCCATGGTCCTTGGCAGTGACGCGGTGGCGGTGACCAACGACAAAGTAGCAACAACAGAGAGAATGTTCGAGAGAATAAGGGTTTCAAAGAGAATAGCAAGGCGCTAGAGAAGAGCTCGTTCAGAAATATTAAAAAAGATATAGTCTAAATAGAGTATAATTCGCTAACAAATGTGTTCCACAAAGAAAATATAAAATTTAATCTATAAACGTATGAAAAGTGTTATAAATATATATAGCCAATTAACTTTCATTCGTATCGTTAATAATAGTGTGGATCGTCAGCATAGGAAAATATTTGGGGATTTGCTAGAGGCACCCAGCAGAACTGCTGGTGCACCCAGCAAATTTTAAAATTCCCAAAAATGCCCTTCATGCTTTTTTGCAAACTTGTTCCGTTGACAGGGGCGGAAGAAATCTTCTGTGGGACTCCACGGAAGAACCTTCTTTCGCAGTTGACATTATAACTACAGAAGAAGGTTCTTCCATGGAGTCCCACGGAAGATTTCTTCTGCCCCTGTCAACGGCAGAAGAACTGCGAAAGAACCTTCTTCTGTGGGACTCCACGGAAGAACCTTCTTCCATTGAGTCTCACGGAAGAAGGTTCTTTCGTGGGTTACTTAGTTAAATTATTTTGTTAATTTTAAGATTATTTTGTACTAGTTAAATGATTTTTTTCTCTGAGAAGTTGACCAAATGGCCGATTCTTCTACACACCGCATGATATGTGTCGGTCACATTTTTCCTGAAATTTTTTACAGTAAAATTCATTTTGGACTCCTCGTTCTTCACAGTTACACACACTCCAGTCACGCACTTCTTCCTCTCTCCATTTCACTAACTCTGACCATGCAATTGGCATTGGTCTCATTGCATTCTCTATAAAAATGACGAACAAGGCCAAAGGAAAAGGCAAGGAGGTCGCCGGAAAAGGTTCTGCTGGCAAGCGCAAAGGTGCCTTCGACGACGACAAGACCGGTGGCGGCCGAAAGAGAAACAAGTGAGGTGTCCTTCAGTTTTTTCTGACGATGAATTAAATGCCGCGCCAAGAAGGATGGACATGCCAGATAAGGGCCAGAGTAGCAGGCCACGTGTCGTCCCTAAAGAGGAAATGTTGGCCCGAAACTAATTTTTTTGAGTTTTGGGCCTTTTGTTGCAGGCCCTTTTCGAATGAACTGGTGTCTGCTGTTATTTTTTTTTGGATTCGTTGACGTGCAAACATGAGGCAGGACACCTTTGGAGAGTCTCACGACTTTCCAAGATAACTTTAAAAAAACTCCGAACAGGGGTACTTAGGCAAGTTTACATGGCCCGAAACCAACTTTTTTGAGTTTTGGGCCTTCTGTTGCAGGCCCTTTTCGAATAAACCGGTGTCTGCTGTTATTTTTTTTGGATTCGTTGACGTGCAAACATGAGGCAGGCCACCTTTGGAGAGTCTCACGGCTTTCTCAGATAATTTTAAAAAAACCCCGAATAGGGGTACTTAGGCAAATTTACATGGCCCAAAACTAACTTTTTTGAGTTTTGGGTCTTCTGTTGCAGGCTCTTTTCGAATGAACCGGTTGTCTCCTGCTATTTTTTTTGGATTCGTTGACGTGCAAACATGAAGCAGGCCACCTTTGGAGAGTCTCACGGCTTTCCCAGATAATTTTAAGAAAACCTCGAACAGGGGTACTTAGGCAAGTTTACATGGCCCGAAACCAACTTTTTTGAGTTTTGGACCTTCTGTTGCAGGCCCTTTTCGAATGAACCGGTGTCTCCTGTTATTTTTTTTGGATTCGTTGATGTGCAAACGTGAGACAGGCCACCTTTGGAGAGTCTCACGACTTTCCCAAATAATTTTTAAAAATCCCCGAACAGGGGTACTTAGGCAACTTTACATGCCCCGAAACCAACTTTTTTGGGTTTTGGGCCTTCCTTATGCTGACTGTTCCACGCAAGGTTTGATGAAATAAGCAGTTTTGTGAGCTGGGTTTGATGTTACACAATAGTTAGTGACGTCAGAGGACAATGACTGACGTGACCCGACAGTGAACGACGTGAAAGGAGGTTGCTTTAGTTTTACGCTTCACGATGTAAAATAGTCACGGGTCTGGTAAAAGTGAAGCCATGTGCCTGACTGGGCCATCTATATAAATGATAGATGGGGATGTCCATGGTACTCAACAACAACTGGTATTCAGAGTTTGTCAAATTAATTTTCGATAAGCAATGACATTCTTAGGAGAGACTTCGTCCCAGACGATCGTGAACTCAAGGTTGGCATTCATTTTTCCAAATGGAACCGTCATTCACAATGAGTGTGGGGTTTATTTTCAAAGTGCTAGTCCAGTGTGTAGAAGCAAAGCTTCATGGTGAATCAAAGGTGATTCAAAGGTGTTTTGATGATAACAATGATGATAACAAAAAATGATGACAAAAAGCTCAAAGATCAATTAAAGAACAACTCAAGTGAATTAAAGATCAATCAAAGCACAACTCAAGTGAATCAAGAACAATTCAAGAAGTTCAAGATAAGAATCAAGAAGAATTCGAGAATCAAGAAGAAAGTCTAGAGAATCAAGAAGAATTCAAGACTTAAGAAGAATTCAAGAGTCAAGAATCAAGATTCAAGGTTCAAGATCTCAAGAATCAAGATCAAGATTCAAGACTCAAGATTCAAGAATCAAGAGAAGACTCAATCAAGATAAGTATTAAAAAGTTTTTTCAAAACTTTGAATAGCACATGATTTTTTTTTTGACAAAACCTTTTACCAAAGAGTTTTTACTCTCTGGTAATCGATTACCAGATTGTTGTAATCAATTACCAGTAGCAAAATGGATTTGAAAAAGTTTTCAAATTGAACTTACAACGTTCCGATTATTTTCAAAAAGTTGTAATCATTACAATGTTATGGTAATCGATTACTAGTGCCTTTGAACGTTGAAATTCAAATTCAAATATGAAGAGTCACATTCTTTCACATAAAAGCTTTGTGTAATCGATTACACTTATTTGGTAATCGATTACCAGTGACTGTTTCTGATAAATCAAAAGATGTAACTCTTCAAAAAGGTTTTGACTTTTTCAAATTGGTTTTAAGTTTTTCTAAAAGTTATAACTCTTCTAAATGGTCTTCTTGGCCAGACATGAAAAGTCTATAAAAGCAAGGCTTTGATTTGCTTTTCAATACAGACTTTTACACTTTTACACTTATTCAATCAATCCCTTACAAGCCTTGAATCTCTTTGAACTTCTTCTTCTCCAAGGACTAACCGCCTGAATTCTTTTTGTGTCTCTCTTCTCCCTTTTCCAAAAGAACGAAGGACTAACCGCCTGAATTCTTTTGTGTCTCCCTTCTCCCTTGTCAAAGAATTCAAAACGACACAGTCTGAGAATTCTTTTGATTCTTCCCTTTCCCTTATACAAAAGTGTTCAAAGAACTAACCGCCTAAGAATTCTTTTGTATCCCCATTCACAAAGTATCAAAGGTTAACAGCCTGAGATCTTTGTCTCAACACATTGGAGGGTACATCCTTTGTGGTACAAGTAGAGGGTACATCTACTTGGGTTTGACTGAGAACAAGAGAGGGTACATCTCTTGTGGATTAGTTCTAGTGGAGGGTACATCCACTAGGGTTTCAAAGAGAATAAGGGAGGGTACATCCCTTGTGGATCATTGCTTGTAAAAGGATTTTTAGAAGGTTGAAAGAAATCTCAAGGACCGCAGGTCGCTTGGGGACTGGATGTAGGCACGGGTTGTTGCCGAACCAATATAAAAACTCTTGTGTGTTTGTTTCCTTCTTCCCTACTCTTTTACTTTCCGTTGTGCATTTAATTTCCTCTTTTACTTTCTGTTAAGATTCTCTTCTACTCCTCATTCTCTTAACAATTTAGTAAAAAGCCTTAGAAGAGTAATTTTTTAATTAGTAAAGGTTTAGGAATAATTAATTCAACCCCCCCTTCTTAATTATTCTGAGGCCACTCGATCCAACAAGTGGTATCAGAGTTGGTTCCTTGTAGAATGGCCTCCTCAAATCCCTTGTTTCCTGAAGGAAATTCCATTCATAGACCACCCATTTTCAATGGTGAGGGTTACCATTATTGGAAAACCCGCATGCAGATATTCATTGAAGGAATAGATCTAAATATATGGGAAGCAATAGAATTAGGACCACATATATCCACTATAGTAGATGTAAGCACAAGCACTACAACCCAAAAACCTAGAGATCAGTGGACAGAAGAAGATAGGAGAAAAATCCAGTACGATCTCAAAGCCAAAAACATCATCACTTCAGCCCTAGGGATAGATGAGTACTTTAGAGTGTCAAATTGTACTAATGCCAAGGATATGTGGGATACTCTCCAGTTAACCCATGAAGGAACCACAGATGTAAAAATGTCTAGAATAAATACCCTTACCCATGAATATGAATTATTTAGGATGAACCCAAATGAAAATATCCATAGTTTGCAAAAAAGTTTTACACATATAGTAAATCATCTTGCATCTTAGGAAAAACCTTTCCTAATGAGGATTTAATTAATAAAGTCTTAAGATGTTTAAGTAGGGAATGACAGCCCAAGGTAACTGCTATTTCTGAAAGTAAAGATCTTTCTTCCATGTCTCTTGCCACTTTATTTGGTAAATTGCAGGAACACGAGATGGAACTTCAACGCCTCAATCAGAATGAAGAAAATGACAAAAAGAAGAGAAGCATAGCCCTTAAAGCCTCATCTTCAATACAAGAAGAAGATTCAGATGATGAAGAAGATATTTCTTTCTTTGTTAAGAAATTTCAGAAATTCATCAAGAAAAGAAGAATTGACAGGCGTCAGAATTTCAATAATGGAAGAAAATCACAAGATGATTCTCAAGTCCTTAGGTGCTACAAATGCAACCAAATTGGTCACATCAAGGCCAACTGTTCGTCAAATGAAGAATGATCGGAGAAAAGTGAAAAGAAAAGATTTGACGAAAGAAGAACTAAGAAAGCATACATTGCATGGGATGACAATGATTCATCCGATGGTTCAGAAAAGGAGATTAATCTTCTAACCAAAGATTATGAAAGTGACGAGAACATCTCTCAAGGATGAGAAAACAAGGAGAAAAAGCATGATTCTCATCTTTGAAGATCTAGACACTTCAATCCTTAAAAAGGTAAATCAAAACCATTATCTTATTAAAATTTCTCTTAAAGTTGAAATTTTTATTCAAACAATTTGATTATGATGACTAACAATTCTTTATTTGTTTGTTTTTTATTGTTTGAAATCATGAGTATATTTGCTTGATTGATTTCATCTTATTTGCATGAAATATTCATTCATATATTTAAGTAAAATCAATATTCTTCATACTTGTGTTTTGATTGTTTTTGATAAAATTGATTATCTTCATGTTTTAATGTTTTTGCATGATATGATATGTGAATTGATTGAGAATTATTCATAAAGTATTTTCAAATATATTTTTCATAAAAAATATATATTTTGATAGTAACTCAAAACTTCTTCTCTCCTAGAAAGCCTTCTATTTTTGTTTTCTGGCTAAAATAACCACTGGTAATCAATTACCATAATAGTGTAATCGATTACAAGCAGTTATTTTTGGCAAAGTTGCTCTTTGGTAATCGATTACCATATTTGTGTAATCGATTACAACGTGTCCCTGCACCTATATATTCAAATTTCAAATTCTGAAACCTGCAACTCCTCTCTCTCTCGAAAACCCTCGCCCCCAATTTTTCTTCCAGCCATATCTCACTCAATTCTTGTCTAAATCACTCCTCGCAAAGCCCAAACTTCATCTTTTTTCACTCATTTTCATTTGAACCGATTGAAATCCTGAAAAAACCCCTCAAATGGCAGAACCATCGAAGAAGCAGAAAGGATCCACGAGTCGGAGTCAACGACATTCCGGGTCACAGGAAACACCTATTCCTCCCTCCATTCCCTCTGGATCATTGTTCTCATCAGAGGAACAGCGTATACGGTACACAAACCTCTTTTCATCTCGTTCCATTGTAGACACAAAATTCATAGATATGGAGTTCTTCTCAAATGAGAATTTTGAATGCTTCCAAGCATTTGAAAACTCCAATCTTATTTCATTCATGTCTCTGAAATTACCTGTCTATTTTGAATTAGTCAAAGCTTTCTATTCTAATTTAGAAATCCATGGAGGTATCCTAATGTCTGAAATCTATGGGATTAAGATGGTCATTGACCAATCCCTATTTTATGATTTAACAAAATTGCCTAGTGAAGGTGTGTCTTTTGAGGGTGCATTGATTGATGATTGGAAATTCGATTTTTCTATGCATGATGCCCGTCGGTTGGTTTGCACCAACCAAGTGGATATGACCGGAAGGCTTCTTGCTGGTTCATTGGCTTTTGAGAGCCGCATCCTCCATTACCTTATTGTTCGCATCTTACTCCCTAGATCTTCAAACCTTGCTCAGGTTTCTGAAGAAGATCTCATTGTCATGTGGGCCGTTCATAAAGGTTTACAAATTGATTGGGCACACCTTGTTAGATATCGCATGCATAAGGCATTGCGATTGAATGCCCCATTGCCTTATCCTCATCTTGTTACCCTTTTCCTTCAACACTTCAACATCCCTCTTGATTCTGAACATTATGTTCCAATCAAGAGATCATTCCTTATAGGCGCTTCAGTCATAGCATCCTTTGGTTATATAAAGGAGCATGATGGATCTTGGGTGAAGAAGGGTGCTAGAAATGTTGGTGAAAAAGGATATGAAGGAGAAGATTCATCTCTTCTTTCGAAGATTATGGAAAGGTTTTATGGTCTTCAAACCTTTGTTGGTGAGAGGTTTGATACTTTGGAATTGCAAGTGGATATGTGATTCAATGAAATGGAGTCAAGAATGACAAAGGTTGAAGAAGATGTATCTTACATCCGGTCAAGCTTTGATCTTCCACCACTGCCGCCACCATCATCTTAGATTTATATTTTAATATTATTAGTACTTTGATTTTCAGCCTTGTATTTTGGCTATATTATTATGGTATTTGAACAATTTACTATTTCCTTATTTGCATGGTATGGTTGAACAAGTATGTTATTTGACTATATGGATTTCATAGATAATCTATTTATGATTGTTGCTTCATGGTTCTTACTTCATGATTTGATTGATGTTTTTTTTTCTTTTTTTTTATGAATGCTGAATGAATGTTTAGTTCTATTTGCATACTTAAATTTTGATACGCACTTTGGCTTTTTGTTGATGCCAAAGGGGGAGAGAAATGGGATTAAATCAAGAACTCACATGAGTAATCAATTTAATTTTAAGATAAGCATAAATTCAAAAACAAAGGGGGAGAATTTATGAGAGTGATCGACTAGGAAAAAGTGTGTGTGTGTTCCTTGATTTCAGAAGTTGTCATCATCAAAAAGGGGGAGATTGTAGAAGCAAAGCTTCATGGTGAATCAAAGGTGATTCAAAGGTGTTTTGATGATAACAAAAGATGATGACAAAGAAGATAACAAAAAGCTCAAAGATCAATCAAAGAACAACTCAAGTGAATCAAAGATCAATCAAAGAACAACTCAAGTGAATCAAGAACAATTCAAGAAGTTCAAGATAAGAATCAAGAACAATTCAAGACTCAAGAAGAAAGTCTAGAGAATCAAGAAGAATTCAAGACTCAAGAAGAATTCAAGAGTCAAGAATCAAGATTCAAGGTTCAAGATTTCAAGAATCAAGATCAAGATTCAAGAATCAAGAGAAGACTCAATCAAGATAAGTATTAAAAAGTTTTTTCAAAACTTTGAATAACACATGATTTTTTTTTGACAAAACCTTTTACCAAAGAGTTTTTACTCTCTGGTAATCGATAACCAGATTGTTGTAATCGATTACCAGTAGCAAAATGGATTTGAAAAAGTATTCAAATTGAACTTACAACGTTCCGATTATTTTCAAAAAGCTGTAATCGATTACAATGTTTTGGTAATCGATTACTAGTGCCTTTGAACGTTGAAATTCAAATTCAAATATGAAGAGTCACATTCTTTCACATAAAAGCTTTGTGTAATCGATTACACTTATTTGGTAATCGATTACCAGTGACTGTTTCTGATAAATCAAAAGATGTAACTCTTCAAAAAGGTTTTGACTTTTTCAAATTGGTTTTAAGTTTTTCTAAAAGTTATAACTCTTCTAAATGGTCTTCTTGGCCAGACATGAAGAGTCTATAAAAGCAAGGCTTTGATTTGCTTTTCAATACAGACTTTTACACTTTTACACTTATTCAATCAATCCTTTACAAGCCTTGAATCTCTTTGAACTTCTTCTTCTTCTTTGTACCAAAAGCTTTCTGAAGTTTTCTGGTTTTCTAAACCTTGAAAACTTGTGCTATTCATCCTCTTCATTCTCTTCTCCCTTTGCCAAAAAGAATTTGCCAAGGACTAACCGCCTAAATTCTTTTTGTGTCTCTCTTCTCCCTTATCCAAAAGAACGAAGGACTAACCGCCTGAATTCTTATGTGTCTCCCTTCTCCCTTGTCAAAGAATTCAAAACGACACAGTCTGAAAATTCTTTTGATTCTTCCCTTTCCCTTATACAAACGTGTTCAAAGGACTAACCGCCTGAGAATTCTTTTGTATCCCCATTCACAAAGTATCAAAGGTTTAACAACCTGAGATCTTTGTCTCAACACATTGGAGGGTACATCCTTTGTGGTACAAGTAGAGGGTACATCTACTTGGGTTTGACTGAGAACAAGAGAGGGTACATCTCTTATGGATTAGTTCTAGTGGAGGGTACATCCACTAGGGTTTCAAAGAGAACAAGGGAGGGTACATCCCTTGTGGATCTTTGCTTGTTAAAGGATTTTTAGAAGGTTGAAAGAAATCTCAAGGACCGTAGGTCGCTTGGGGACTGGATGTAGGCACGGGTTGTTGCCGAACCAGTATAAAAACTCTGGTGTGTTTGTTTCCTTCTTCCCTACTCTTTTACTTTCCGCTGTGCATTTAATTTCTGCTTTTACTTTCTGTTAAGATTCTCTTCTACTCCTCATTCTCTTAACAATTTAGTAAAAGCCTTAGAAGAGTAATTTTTTAATTAGTAAAGGTTTAGGAATAATTAATTCAACCCCCCCTTCTTAATTATTCTGAGGCCACTCGATCCAACACAGTGCCCATGCGAGTACCAAACCTATGCGATTTTTCAACTCTCAAAAGCAGAATACACAACAGCCTTCAGCTAAACAACAATCAAGGTGTGGATGAAATTCATTACCGGTGACTAGTGGAAGATACAGGTAACAACATTCACTTTGAAAGTATGCAATTGAAAAATGACATGGATGTGAACACCATGTTAATGTATAATGATCAATTTTCATTTGTTGGACCGATTGAGTTGTTATGTATCGTTGGTAGAACAGCAGATGCAATTTTAAACTTACTTGAACGCCCCAGCATCCCTACACATGATGCGGTTCTGTATTACAACGGAAGGTGGAACATGCCAGCCAAAACAACTTTGTGGGTTACGCGTTCACCGGAATAAATCCAAAAAAAATTGATATTCCAAAAGGATGTAGCATAGATCACCTGAAGGATTTGATCAAGCAAGTAGCACCTAAAGGGAATCCTCCTCATGGGATTCACGAATCCCAAGTTGTAAGGCGTTTGTTTTATCGACAACCTAGTCATTTGGAGTATTCTGAGAAAGTTTTAGAATTTGAAATTATTGAGCTGAAATGTGACGACGACGGGCTAAAGGTGCTGGTAGAGTCCAATTACTGGAAACAATTTGTGCCAATAGAAATTTTGGCTCTCTTTAGTAAAGTGGATATGGAAAATGAGGACGATGTGGTTACGTCCTTGCGTGATTGAATGCTAGTTAAATGTTAGGCTGTTTCGTGCAAATTAAATTTGTGTCCATGATGTTGTAGTCGATGTAATATGTCTTAATGTGTCAATTTGTTATGTTTGTGACCCGTTTGTAATGTGTAGTATGTATCAAAAAGGAATAAAAGTTTTATTATCAACTTTTATCAAAAAAATTTCTAACTTATTGTTGTTTGAATTATATAATAATTTTCAGTATAAATTAAAATTTCTAACTTATTTTGTCAAATCAATTACATTTAACTAAAATTTGTAACTTATTTGTTTCAATGACTAAGTTATTTTTTTAAAAATTTCTAGCTTATTTTTTTTAATTTCTAACTCATTTTTAAAAAAAAATAACTTATTTTTTTTTAAATTTCTAACTTTTTTTTTAAAATCTCTAACTTATTTTTTTAAATTTCTAAGTTATTTATTTAAAATTTGTAACTTATGTTTTTTGAAATTTCTAACTTATTGTTGTTTAAATTATATAATAATTTTCAATATAAATTAAAATTTCTAACTTATATTGTCCAATCAATTACATTTAATTAAAATTTCTAACTTATTTATTTCAATCAATTAAAATTTCTAACTTATTTTTTTAAAATTTCTAACTTACTTTTTAAAATGTCTAACTTATTTTTTTAAAATTTCTAACTTACTTTTTAAAATGTCTAACTTATTTTTTGAAATTTGTAACTTATTTTTAAAAAATTTCTAACTTATTGTTGTTTAAATTATATAATAATTTTCAGTATAAATTGAAATTTCTAACTTATTTTGTCCAATCAATTACATTTAATTAAAATTTCTAACTTATTTGTTTCAATGACTAAGTTATTTTTTTTTAAATTTCTAGCTTATTTTTTAAAATTTGTAACTCATTTTTTAAAAAAATTTAACTTATTTTTTTGAAATGTCTAACTTATTTTTTTTAAATTTCTAACTTACTTTTTAAAATGTCTAACTTTTTTTTTGAAATTTGTAACTTATTTTTTTGAAATTTCTAACTTATTGTTGTTTAAACTATATAATAATTTTCAGTATAAATTAAAATTTCTAACTTATTTTGTCCAATCAATTACATTTAATTAAAATTTCTAACTTATTTGTTTCAATCAATTAAAATTTCTAACTTATTTTTTTAAAATTTCTCACTTACTTTTTAAAATGTCTAACTTATTTTTTAAAATTTCTAACTTATTTTTAAAATTTTCTAACTTATATATTTATCACATACATAAACAAATACTAAAATTAACAATTTAAGTAAAAAGATAATTTAAATACATAAAGAAATAGAGACATTATCTAAGTCAATGTGTTTTAACAAATACAAAAACAAATACTAAAATTTAAATACATAAACAAATAAAATAAAAAAGATAAATCCTAATCTATGCGGTGTCTCTGTCGCGGCCTAAGACTGTCATCTGGGTCGTCATCTCTAGCTATCCTCAGGCAAAGATCCATGATATCATATAAGTCAGTCCCTGCAGTCACCATCCTGAGGTTGATGACGCGCTCCAAATGCTCAGCAATCCTTCCCATCCTGACACATGTTGTGCAATCAACCTGTCTCAGTGAAAATAACAAGTCAATATGAATTTATAAAAAATAATTAACTTAACAAAAAGTACACAACTTACCACAGAATGCATAGGGGGATCTGACGCGACTGGAACCTCGGCGACAGGTGGCTCGACGAAGTCATCATCAATGGGAGGGGGAGGCGCAGGTCTCGGCTCAGCAGTGTCCTCCGTCGGCGTCACAAAGGGGTGCGAAATCTGAAAAAACCACTCCATGTAGTCTGGGGCCACCTGCCCAAGAACTACACAAAGCTCCCCTGTAGGCGCCACATGGTCTGAAAAGTGTACCCACCGGTCGTCTATATCAGTACCTGTCAACGAATCACGAACCGGTGGCGGAGGAACGGTCTGAATGTACCCTATCTGCCGAACCACCCTCTCTGGTCGAAGGTAGACGATGATCGGACCCCATCTGACTTGCCCCGTGTACGAGGAGATCAAGTCATAGCCCCGAACTCCCCGATGCTCAGCATACAGCATCCAACAGACGTTGGTCACTGTCAGGGCATCAATACGTGCTCTGTAAGGGGCTCCCTTAATCCCGGTCATCTGGGCCTTACTCGTAAGCCACCTACAGGCACGTGGGCTAGCCTCAGCATAACCATCATCAACAACAGACCTGTGGACTGATGGAAAGTGCTCGTAAATCCAACACTACAAACACAAAGTCAACATCAGCAATCAAACATGGATTGAATTTTACTTTAATTTAAATTACAAGCAGCGATACTCACCTGAAGTAGTGAAATGTAACCAGCCATCTGCCGTGTAGGGGCCTGCGACGCCTCATTAAGCTGATCGTACAAGTGGACTAAAGCGGCCGCTCCCCAAGAGAATGCCCCTGCCTGGCCCAGGTCTCTGAATTCCTGTAGGTGCACAACGTGGACATGGGTTGCACTCTTGTTAGCAAAAAGAGTGCAACCAACCAAATGAAGTAGGTGCGTCCGAGCTGCAGCAACCCACTGCCTGGCCCGGTACCTACTCTGGTACATGTCCCGAAGCCAGGACAACCGAACATGAGGCCCACCTGCCTGACGTGTCTCAACTATAGCCTCGTCTGGTGATATGAACCCTCATGGCACAAGGGCTGACTTAGGATCGTCTAGGATTAAACCTTGATGGAAAATGCGGAAATTGATTAAGGAAAGGATTGAAAATAAGGTGGTTAATTTCGTGGGTCTTAATAAGGTGGTTCTTGGATTAAATGGATGAATGGGATGGTAAAACGTAGGTTAAGTGGTGGCTGGACAGAAATATAGAAATGGCAATAACTGAAACTACAAGGCTCCAAATGAGGTGATTCCAAAACGAGGTGAAAGGTCTCGTTTTGAAATTCAATTTAGGCTCAAGAATCACTTAATTTGAGTGCGTAAAATGGGAGTTATGGCCACGAGATAATTCTAGGCAGAGGTGGATTTTCTGAAATTGTGGTTTGAAAGAACAAGGGTGAAGATGAAAGGAAGGAAAGAATCACTCTTTCCAGCGAGGGCAACACACAAAGGTTGTGAAAGTCCTTTGATACAGCCAAGGTGTTCTTGAATCACTCAAGAATTTAGGAGAATCACTCTCACTAAGATAAAAGAGATAAACTCTAATTTTCTGAATAAAACTCAACTTGTCTTTATTGATAAAATGGTTCAGCTTATATAGAAGCTTTACAGCAGATTTTAGTAATGACCCACTAACCTAGAATTAAAATAACTTAATGCCATTAACCTAGGGAATTAAAAAAACTTAATGGCTGAGTGTAACTGAAATTGTGGCAACCAAAAGTCACCCCCAACAGCCAACAAGTCAGCCACCATTTGGTCTCCCAAAAGGCTGATGCCTAGGTTGCCAATTGGGCCCTTATTACAACTTGAACTAAACCTAACTAAAGCCCTTTTAGTTGATTAACCCAAAACATATTTTTGGTCAGCCAACTTTACAAGGATTGGGCCATTATTTATACAAACTAAACACTCTAAAATTGAAACAAAGTGGTGTCATTTAGTCCTCCTCCATTTGGGCCATGATACAACTCACAACCTTGGACTTTTCTCCTTGAAACTTGGGCTTGTATTCAAACAGTATGGACAGCACTTGTTGAAGAGCTTCCTTGGCTTTCCTTGCTCTAGCCCTTGTCATAGGTCCTCCAAGTCCTTCAAGTGGATCCTTGCCCTTGCTCTTGGTCATGTCCTCATCATCTGGGGTGACCTCAAGTAGCTCCGTCAACAAGGCGACTGCGTCAGATGTAGCCAGCGGCTCGAATGAATGCAGCGCGCCAGTAATCAAAATGTGCAGTAGCGACGAAACATCGTCTAGAGTGATCGTCACCTCCCCTACTAGGAGGTGGAAGCTGCTCGTCTCCCTATGCCACCTCTCAACAAAGGCGGATATGAGTCCAGGATCAGTGGTGATCACAGAACACCTGATCAATGGATCCAATCTGGTGACCGCAATCATACCTTCGATCTTAGCAGCCGGTCTCCCAAATTTATCTACTTTCCTACCATGGGAGACCAACTTGAGATCGAGTCGCTCCTAAATTGAATAATAGTTTATAAATTTGTGTATTTCAAAATAAAAGAAACTACTTTCTAATTACTGGAATAAAATAAGTACGTACATGTCCACTCCATATGTTGTGTGCCACATGATCAGCAAATCCTATCAAAACAGATGGATCGCGTGGCCTACCGGGGAACCCCTCATCATCATCAGTTGTCCCATCACTAGCCAATCGACCTATCTCAGCATCATCGGCAGCTGCTGTCCTCTCTGGGCTACCATCAGACGCATGAGGCACATCCTCAGCCAACTGAGGAACATCCTTAGCCAACTAAGGAACATCCTCGACTCTCTGGGTAACCCGTTGCCTACGTGTTGAGGAAGTGGGCCTATGACGCCGAGGAACATCCTCAGCCACATCCTGACTAAGGTCTCTGCCTCTACCTGTGCCTACCACACGACGTAGACCTCGTGTTCTAACCATGATCTAAAATCATGAAGAACACTCAAATAATTTGTGTAACAAAGCTTTGGAATTCTAACTAATCCACATAATTTATCCAAATCCACAGATTATATATTTTAGTTCAACATAATTTATCCAAATAATTGACATACAAATGCATATATAACAAATGAGGTTGCGTACTTGTAGGGTTTGACTCAAGCCACTAATGAGGTTGCGTACTTGTAGAGTTTCTCTAGTGAATCTAACAATGTAATTATTTAATGAATCATTAGATTTTTGTGTAATCATCACAATACTCACATCTAATGACATATGACTTGTTTGTCTACCTATCGATGGACCCTAGTGAAAATGATTAAAACTCTCTCAATTTTCACTTCAAGTTCATCAATTTTCTCTTTGTTCAATTATTGTTTTAAGTCACTGTTAGGGGAGATAAGGCAACTCTTACGAGAAGCACCTTTAGAAGAAAGTCGCAAACGAGAATTTTCATCTGCACTTCATGTCTACTTCAAGGACTGGTTATATGGTAACTATCATTTGTTGTCTTTCAGATCCAATTTATAAGTTAACTTTTCAATAAGTACTTGTAGGAGATGAAAGCTAAAATTGTGATGAAGCTAAAATTCATCAAGCTTCTAAAAAAGGGAGAAGTTTCAATCAGCTGAAAGGCAATTCATGAGCAGTATATTATAAAAGGAGAGGATTGGTACAAAGGGGGTTGCTCTAATGAATTGCTATTTTCAAGAGGAAGTTAAGCAGATAATGCTAATATTAACGCGGCAGATTTACAAGTAATTGGAGAGGTTGGGTTGGAGATATAGCTTTACTACAGTAAATAGACTTTTTCAATCTAATGAAGTTGAAATTTTTGACAGGTTGGGTTGGAGATATAGATTTACAAGTAATTGGAGAGGTTGGGTTGGAGATATAGATTTACAAGTGGATCTGGTTACTAGATGCAGATAAATGCTTTTGGGTGGCTGCAACATATATCCATTTCATATGCCTTTCTACACAACTGCAAGAATATGGTCTATCAGTCAATGAATGTGGGTATTATGAGAAAATACATATTATGAGAAAGATAGTAAACAGATATTTAAGATGGATTTCTTAGCATCCAATCTCCCAGCATTTCAGATGTACTATCAGTGGATACACATTGTAGTTTATCTCCTTTATTTAAGCTTGATGGCTTCTCTTTTGATTTATTCTAATGTCTTTCACTAAAGAGTAAATACAATGTTATCCCTTTTGGTAATAGAAAAGATAAAGAACTTTATTAGTATTGTTTTGGTCTTATTTTACTAATATGTTAAAGCTGAATTCTAAGTATAATGGAGCCACAAGATGTTACTTGAGCAATGTTTGAGAATTGCTTTGCTAAAACAGGGCTAAAGGAACATCTTAGATGCTCACATGATGTGCATTACTGCAAGATGTGACAATTATTACTACATCATATGGAATACCCTTTTTCTTGGGTTTATACATATTTGCTTATGTTCTGTAATCTTTGCAATGATGACTAAATCAAATCAGTTACAAATTCAGTCTCATTTGCATCTACATTTAATCAAACAAGAGATGCGTTTAAGTGCTTCCAATTTGTGGCAACAACAGCTTGGCATGCTAAGGAAACAGTAGACTTGTCATGTTAGTATTTCTAGTCTTGGCACTTGGGTATGCTTGTACTCATTCACCTCTCTTTGACATCCTAATGCATAAATCAATCACACCAAATATAATTTCAATTTACATCCTAAATACAATTTTTAAGAGCAACTAAAAAACACAAAATTAGGGACTTTGTGTAACTTAAATACCATATACACTTTGTAACACCTAATAAATAAATAAAACTAACTAATAATATCAATATTTATGTGGTGCAGACATAATTTTCAAGAAAAAAAACCAAATATACAGCAAGATGTATCCTGTGGAAGAAGTTTGGCAGGTTCTTCCGCGAGAAGAAAATGGAGCCAACAGAAGAAGGTGTTCTTCCGCGGCTCCTGCGGA